>NC_052147.1:74838474-75138474 GCF_902713615.1 Scyliorhinus canicula | reverse complement strand
AATTCTGGCATAAAGCTAGCCCCCGGATCAAAGTCATTGGTTAAGGATGAGTAATGCAAAAACAAAATGATGGAGATACTGAAAATGGGAAATAAAAATACAAAATGCTGGGAATACTCAAGCCTGGCAGTATCTGTGGGGAGGGAAACAAGTTAACATTTTGGGTCGCTGATCTTTAGTCAGATAGATAAGTAATAGTTTTTCTTTGTAACTTGCAGAGCTCTGCTACAATGTTCCTGAAATAGGCAGATTGTGTTTCTTGGCTTCTTAATCAGCCAATGTCATGATTTGTTTACCCCAATGCACATCAGATGCGATTACCAATGTGAAGAACCAAATCTAATATCTGTGTCCTATTATTCCACATTGCTCTATTATGCCATGTGTATTAAAGCAGGGTCTTTATTTTTAAAGCATGTTGCTGCCTAATGAGCACCAAGTCTGTGAATAGGATTAACAGCAGCTTAGTTCCAACATCAGTTTACTGACTTGGTTTAAATCTATGAGCAGATTGAAGTTGTTGCACCTGTAACGGCTTTGCTGCCATCAATTTTACTCTGGGTGGAAATCAAATAGAATATGTTTTTCCACACATGTCAGAAAGATGAAAATATTATTGAGAAAGGTAACTGGTGCAATTGTGGAAAATGCAGAGATACCTAGCTTTTAATTTTTTTTTGACAAACAATTTTAATGAAGTATTTTTTGGCATTGTAAACAGTAGAATTACAGAGCGAGAAAACAAAAGGACTGGACAATAAACAAAGTACACAGTGCAATTGCCGTGACCTGTCCTACCCAAATCTGTCTAATTGACCCCCTATACTATATTTCCCTAACCCCCCCCGCTAATGATTAATTATTCGCAAAGAAGTCAATGAATGGTTGCCACCTCCGGACGAACCCGAACAGTGCCCCTCTCAAGGTGAACTTAATCTTCTCCAGGCCAAGAAAGTTCGCCATGTCAGTTAGCCAGGCCTCCGACTTCGGGGGCTTTGAGTCCCTCCAAGCTAGCAGTATCCATCTCCGGGCTACCAGGGAAGCAAAGGCCAAAACAATGGCCTCTTTCTCCCCCTGGACTTCCGGGGCCTCTGAAACCCCAAAAATCGCCACCTCCGGACCCATTGCCACCCTTATGTTCAATACTCTAGACATGACGTCCTCGAACCCCTGCCAGTATCTCCTTAGTTTTGGGCACACCCAAAACATGTCGACATGGTCTGCCGGTCCTCTCGGACACTTTACACACCTGTCCTCTACGCCGAAGAATCTGCACATCCGGGACACTGTCATGTGGGCCCGGTGGACGACCTTAATCAGGCTGAGCCTGGCACATGTTGCAGTCCCATTAACCCTGCTCAGCGCGTCCGCCCACAGGCCTTCCCCAATCTCCTCTCCCAACTCCTCCCATTTATGCCTCAGTTCCTCGGTCTGCGTCTCCTCCGCTCCCATGAGCTCCTTGTAAATATCTGAGACACTTCCCTCCCCCACCCATCAAGTAGACACTACCCTATCTTGGATCCCCCTTAGTGGCAAGAGTGGAAAAGATGGCACCTACCTGCGCAAAAAGTCCCGCACCTGAATATACCGGAATTCATTCCCCCTCATCAAACCAAACTTGTCCTCCAGCGCCCTCAAGCCTGGGAAGCTCCCTTCCAAGAACAAATCTCCCATCCGCTCAATTCCCACCCTCCTCCATACCCGAAACGCCCCGTTCAACCTCCCCGGAGCAAACCGATGGTTGTCACATATTGGGGACCAGACCGATGCTCCCGTTGCTCCCACGTGCTTCCTCCACTGTCCCCAGATCCGAAGGGCCGCTACCACTACAGGACTGGTGGCAGAGGCGCCATCACCAACGCCCCCAGACTGGTGCCCCTACATGAGGCTGCCTCCACCCACTCTCAGAGCCGGAATCGAACCCGGATCCTCAACGCCGTAGGCAGCAATGCTAACCACTGTGCTGCACGAACCATAACTGTATTGAAGTCCCCTCCCATAACCAGCTTGTGGGAATCCAGGTCGGGTATCTTCCCCAGCACCCTCTTTATGAAATCCGCATCATCCCGGTTTGGCGCATATATGTTGACCAGGACCACCTTCCTCCCTTCCAGCCTACCGCTAACCATAGCATAACGACCTCCCAATCCAAAACTGCACCCACTTGTTCACCAGAATCGCGACTTCCCTGGTCTTAGCGTCCAGCCCTGAGTGGAATACCTGACTAACCCAGCTCTTCCTCAAACTAATCTGGTCCGCTACCTTCAGGTGCGTCTCCTGCAACATTATCACGTCTGCCTTTAAAGCCCTAAGATGCGCAAACACTTTAGCCCTCTTCACCGGCCCATTTAGCCCTCTAACGTTCTACGTAACCAGCCTAGTTGGGGGGCACTGCGCCACCCCCCTGAAGTTAAAACTCACCACTATTCTTAGAATTCCCCCTATACCAAAAAAAGGTCGATATTCTAAATGGTGAACAGGGATTCTCACTCCCTGACTCCAATGCAGGCTTCTGTGGGTGCTATTCAGGTCAAACTATCTTTTCAAGTTATCCCCCGGTATAACCCATACCTTCACCGAAGAATTTTACCTACTTACCCCTTAATAGCATCGATGTCCTGGGTCCTGCGTTATTAAGGAAGTGAAGTAAGCTAATAACCACTTTTTCAGGTTAAGTTAAGTTATTTTATTATTATAATTTTTTCTTTTAAAAGCTGCAAACACTTTCTTTACAGAAAGGTAAAAAGATCTTGCTTCTGGATGCTGCTGGTTGGTTGTAGAAACCTTCAGGCCCACCTTGGCAATCGATCTTCTTAAAATCTGGTCTTCTTGAGTTGTATTCGCTGGTGAACTCGGTTGCTGTGTCCGGTCCTTCCCATGCACCGAGCTGTGAGAGCTGGCTCTGCTCCATGTTTAAATTCTAGTCTTCCTTAGATGTATAACTGTTTAAACTCGGCTGCTTGCCTTGTCTTTCCCATGACCGAGCTCTCTCTCTCTCTCTCTCTGAGTTCTCCTCCCCTTCTCTCCTGTTGCTGGTTTCCTCTGTCCTGTTCTCTGTGCTCTGCTCCCTGGGTTTATATTCTCTTTCTGAGAGTTATTAAGTTTTAACGACTTTATTGTAAATGGGCTTGTTTCACTTTGATAGTTTAAAAGTATCTTTGATGTAAACATCTTACTACAACTAATTATTCATTTTGGGCATATCGTCTCCTCTCAGATCTGATTAAAAAATGCTTTGGTTTCAATAGTTAACTTTTATTTCTGTGATTTCGAATCGTTTAATTTTCCAATTGTCCCCAGCTCATAACTTTGCCTTTGATTTTGACTTAAATGATGTTTCTCGTAGACAGGTCGTCTCCAATTTCTTTTAATTGACTTGATGTTCGTAGAATTTTACACTTTAAAATTGACACCAAATTCGACTGGGCATCTTCCATCCTTTCCAGCTGTTTACTAAGAGAGTTTATTTCAATTAAGGTGTGAAACTTTGCTTTTAGCTGTATGCTAAAATTTAACTTGGTTATGACTTGAAAGACTTGCCTGTTTTAAACATTCGTCACTTAATGCAATTGAAACTCTCATCCATGCTTTTTCAGATGCTTCCTGAGATAGTTACATTCCATGAAGATGTGAGCCATTGTTTTAGCTTACCACATGAAACCTGTGTGTCTGCGAAACCTGCTTGTGAGCAAGAATCTGCATTTTACAATCCTGCTCTTTGCAGCTGCTATTAACCTTTTGTGGGATCTTTCCCTGTATCCTCTCAAACCAGATATTGCCAGACTTCCATGTTTCAAATGACACATTTTTCAGTATTTTCAAGAACACCCCCCTTACTGGTCAGCCATCTCCTTTCCTGGGCCTGCCCCCAGCCCCTGCCCCGCACCTCTGTAGCCCCGCCTCCTGGCAGCGGCCATTCTTTTTTAAAAAATAATTTTTATTGAAATTTTTACAAAATACAAAATATAAACATCTTAACTCTATTAACAAACAACCGCGGTAACACCCCAAGAACAATACCCCCCAGCTTCAAGAGCAACTTCAAACAAAAGGAAAGAACAAAAACAAAAAAAAACAAAACAAAAGAGCACCCAGACAACGAAAGGGAAAGAGATAGCACCCTCCCCAAACCCATGTGCACAGTTCTCCCTCCCCCCAATCCTTCCCCCCTTCTCCCGGGTTGCTGCTGCTGTCGGCCTATTTCCCTACCGTTCCGCCAGGAAGTCCAGAAAAGGCTGCCACCGCCTGAAAAACCCTTGTACTGATCCCCTCAGGGCAAATTTCACCCTCTCCAATTTAATGAACCCCGCCATATCAGAGATCCAGGCCTCCACGCTTGGGGGCCTCGCATCCTTCCATTGGAGCAAGATCCTCCGCCGGGCTACTAGGGACGCAAAGGCCAGAACACTGGGCTCTATCGCCTCCTGCACTCCCGGCTCCAGTGGAACCCCAAAAATTGCGAGTCCCCAGCCTGGCTTGACCCTGGATCCCACCACCCTCGACACCGTCTTCGCTACCCCCTTCCAAAACTCCCCCAGCGCTGGGCACGCCCAAAACATATGGGCGTGGTTCGCTGGGCTCCCCGAGCACCTAGCACACCTGTCCTCTCCCCCGAAAAACCTGCTCATCCTCGACCCAGTCATGTGGGCACCTTGAACTGTATGAGGCTAAGCCTCGCACAGGAAGAGGAGGAATTCACTCTCTCCAGGGCATCCGCCCACGTCCCCTCCTCAATCTCCTCACCCAGCTCCTCTTCCCATTTACCCTTCAGTTCCTCCACCGAGGCCTCGTCTACCTCCTGCATCACCCGGTATATGGTCGAAATCCTCCCTCCTTCGACCCACACCCCCGAGAGCACCCTGTCCCGTACCCCACGTGGGGGCAACAAGGGGAACCCCTCCATCTGCCGCCTGGCAAACGCCCTAACCTGCATGTACCGAAACATGTTCCCCACTTTCCCCTTCTTAAACAAAACACAATTATCAAAGAGAAAAGCCAAGAATGAAAACAAACAAACGAATAAATCAGTGCAAACAGCATTTGAAATGAACAGGAAAAACAGTTTCTCAAACTTAGAGCAGAATGTTGTCAAGTTGGCACCAGTCCTTTCCTCCTGGCAAACTACATAGCGTCCTTGGGCGACTCAAAAGTAATGATGTTGGTCCTCATACATAACCCAAAGTCGCGCGGATACAACAGACCGAACTTAGCCTACTTCTTGAACAGGATCGACTTGACTTGATTAAAGCCTGCCCTCCTCCTGGCCACCTCCACGCTTAGATCTTGGTACACCCGCAAAATGCTGTTGTTCCACTTACAGCTCCGTGTGCGCTTGGCCCACTGGAGAATATGCTCCTTATCCAGGTACCTATGGAACCTGACCACCATCGCCCGAGGGGGGTCTCCCTGCCACGGCTTCCTCGCTAGCTCTCTGTACGCCCGATCCACCTCCAACGGTCGGGGGAAAGCCCCATCTCCAAGCAGCTTCTGGAACATGTTCGCCACAAACTCCCTGGGGTCAGTCCCCTCCGGGAGGCCAATAGTCCTTAGGTTCTGTCTACGGGACTTGTTCTCCAAATCCTCTACCTGTTCCAGCAGCCTTTTTTGCCGGTTCCTCAGCATCCCCACCTCCACCGCCGTCTGGTGTTCCTCCTGTTCAGCTAGCGCCTTCTTTAGTTTCTGGATCGTCCAGTCCTGGGCATCTAGCCTCCGCTTCATCCTCTCCACCGTTTCCTTAATCGGGTCCAGGCATTCCCGTTTCTGTCTGGCGAAGCATTCCCGGATGACTTGCGTCAGCTCCTCCGTTGATGGTTGTGTCGAAGCTCCAGGGATCTGTACACTGGCCATCTTGTCCACTGCTGCAGCCAACACCCAGCTCGAGCCTGTCTTTTTGTTTCTTCCCTTTCAATCTCTTCGGGCTCTCTGTTCCATAAACCAATATATACACCGAACACTTGTTCACTGTTTCTTCAAATCCAGCGCTTAAAAGCGCAAAAAAGGTCGGGGGGAAAGGTCCGAATGTCTAGCTAGCACGGGAGCCACCAAATGTGCGACCTACTCCCTCATAGTCACCACTTGAAGTCACCTAGCTTTGTATTATTGAAAAATAAAGAATCTAAACCTGTGAAGCAAATCTGGTAAATGTGTGGGTGATGCGAAGTTTTAGATTTTAAAGATTTAAGGTTCTACGAGAAAGGGAAAATTGGAGGTGTATGATTTGAAATTTTGGAAAAGAATTGAGTTAGGCTTGGACAATGGGATGAGAAGACAGCATACTGCTGCTGCTTGAAGCTACTGCCTGCCAGCACCTTTTCTGTCATGGTCTGTCACGCTCGTCTGTCTTACACCATCCTCACACGCCCACTGTGGCTTGTCTGCACCCAATCTGTGACATCCGCCGTCAAACTACACCTCAGCCAACCCCTCTTTCTATTGCCCTTCACCCTGCCCTCTAGAAGGGATTTCTGTATATTTCCAATTCTGAACATATTGGCTGAAATATTAATCATTTTATTTTCTGGATGTCATTTTTAAGAATTCTAGTGTGTGATGACACATTTGGATTTTAGATAGAACAGGAAGGAGGTGGCAACTAACGAGAATAGTATTCATTAAATACAAAGTAATGAGAAGGGTTGAGACAAAAGAAAAAAATGGGTATTAGAAGCTAATGACAAATTTCTGCCCCCCCCCCCCCCCCCCCCCCGACCTGCTGTCAAACCTGACAACCAGCAAGCATCAGAATCTGACACAGATTCAATCCTGAGGTTGCCAGTTTGAATCACTGTATTTGGAGTAGCATCCATGCTCAGAATCACAGAATAATACAGTGCAGAGAATGCACTTCGGCCCATTGAGTCTGCACTGAGGCATTGAAAACACCTGAGCTGCCTACCTAATCCCATTTGCCAACTCTTGACCTTGAATATTATGACTCGCCAAGTGCTCATCCAGGTACTTTTTAAAGGTTACGAAGCATCCCGTCTCAACCACCCTCCCAGGCAGTGCATTCCAGACTGTCACCACACTCTGGGTAAAAACATTTTTCCTCAAATCCCCCCCCTAAACCTCCTGCCCCTGATGAACTTGTGTCCTCTCGTAACTGATCCTTCAACTAAGGGGAACAGCTGCTCCCTATCCACCCTGTCCATGCCCCTCATAAACCTATACATCTCAATCAGGTTGCCCCTCAGTCTTCTCTTCTCCAGCGAAGACAACCCAAGACTATCCAATCTCTCTTCATAAGTTAAATGCTGCATCCCAGGCAACATCCTGGTAGATGTCTTCTGCACCTCCTCCAGTGCAATCACATCCTTCCTATAATGTGGCAACCAAAATTGCACACACTCCAGCTGTGGCCTCACCAAAAGTCTATACAACTCCAGCATAATCTCCCTGCTTTTGTTATCTATTCCCCGATTGATAAAGGCAAGTATCCTATATGCCTTTTTCACCACCCCATTAACCTGCCCTTCTGTTTTCAGAGATCTATGGACAAACACGCCAAGGTCCCTTCGTTCCTCAGAACTGAGGTGAGGGACGCCGTCAGTGTCCCTGCTGATTTAATCTGTGGGAAGTGCACCCAACTCCAGCTCCTCAAAAACCGTGTTAGGGACCTGGAGCTTGAGCTGGATGAACTTCGGATCATTCGGGAGGCAGAGGGGGTCATAGATAGGAGCTTCAGGGAAGTAGTTACACCAAAGACTGGAGATAGATGGGTAACTGTAAGAGGGACTGGGAAGAAGCAGTCAGTGCAGGGACCCCCTGCGGTCGTTCCCCTGAGTAACAAGTATACCGTTTTGGATACTTGTGGGGGGGACGACTTACCAGGGGTAAGCCATGGGGTACGGGCCTCTGGCACGGAGTCTGTCCCTGTTGCTCAGAAGGGAAGGGGGGAAAGGAGTAGAACATTAGTAATTGGGGACTCAATAGTCAGGGGCACAGATAGGAGATTTTGTGGGAGCGAGAGAGACTCACGTTTGGTATGTTGCCTCCCAGGTGCAAGGGTACGTGATGTCTCGGATCGTGTTTTCCGGGTCCTTAAGGGGGAGGGGGAGCAGCCCCAAGTCGTAGTCCACATTGGCACTAACGACATAGGTAGGAAAGGGGACAAGGATGTCAGGCAGGCCTTTAGGGAGCTAGGATGGAAGCTCAGAGCGAGAACAAACAGAGTTGTTATCTCTGGGTTGTTGCCCGTGCCACGTGATAGTGAGATGAGGAATAGGGAGAGAGAGCAATTAAACACGTGGCTACAGGGATGGTGCAGGCGGGAGGGATTCAGATTTCTGGATAACTGGGGCTCTTTCTGGGGAAGGTGGGACCTCTATAGACAGGATGGTCTACATCTGAACCTGAGGGGCACCAATATCCTGGGGGGGAGATTTGTTAGTACTCTTTGGGGGGGTTTAAACTAATTCAGCAGGGGCATGGGAACCTGGATTGTAGTTTTGGGGTGCGAGAGATTGAGAGTAGAGAGGTCAGGAGCACAGTTTTGACTTCGCAGGAGGGCGGCAGTGTTCAGGTCTGTGGTTTGAAGTGTGTCTATTTCAATGCCAGGAGTATACGAAATAAGGTAGGGGAACTGGCAGCATGGGTTGGTACCTGGGACTTCGATGTTGTGGCCATTTCAGACATGGATAGAGCAGGGACAGGAATGGTTGTTGCAGGTTCCGGGGTTTAGGTGCTTTAGTAAGGTCAGAGAAGGGGGCAAAAGAGGGGGAGGTGTGGCGCTGCTAGTCAAGGACAGTGTTACGGTGGTAGAAAGGATGCAAGATGGGGACTCTTCTTCCGAGGTAGTATGGGCTGAGGTTAGAAACAGGAAAGGAGAGGTCACCCTGTTGGGAGTTTTCTATAGGCCACCTAATAGTTCTAGAGATGTAGAGGAAAGGATGGCGAAGATGATTCTGGAAAAGAGCGAAAGTAACAGGGTAGTTGTTATGGGAGACTTTAACTTTCCTAATATTGACTGGAAAAGATATAGTTCGAGTACATTGGATGGGTCGTTCTTTGTACAATGTGTGCAGGAGGGTTTTCTGACACAATATGTTGACAGGCCAACAAGAGGTGAGGCCACTTTGGATTTGGTTTTGGGTAATGAACCAGGCCAGGTGTTAGATCTGGAGGTAGGTGAACACTTTGGAGACAGTGACCACAATTCGGTGACCTTTACGTTAGTGATGGAAAGGGATAAGTATACCCCGCAGAGCAAGAGTTATAGCTGGGGGAAGGGCAATTATGATGCCATTAGACATGACTTAGGATGTGTTGGTTGGAGAAGTAGGCTGCAAGGGTTGGGCACACTGGATATGTGGAGCTTGTTCAAGGAACAGCTATTGCATGTTCTTGATAAGTACGTACCAGTCAGGCAGGGAGGAAGGGGTCGAGCGAGGGAACCGTGGTTTACCAAAGAAGTGGAATCTCTTGTTAAGAGGAAGAAGGAGGCCTATGTGAAGATGAGGCGTGAAGTTTCAGTTGGGGCGCTTGATAGTTACAAGGAAGCGAGGAAGGATCTAAAGAGAGAGCTGAGACGAGCAAGGAGGGGACATGAGAAGTCTTTGGCAGGTAGGATCAAGGAAAACCCAAAAGCTTTCTATAGGTATGTCAGGAATAAAAGAATGACTAGGGTAAGAGTAGGGCCAGTCAAGGACAGTGGTGGGAAGTTGTGTGTGGAGGCTGAGGAGATAAGCGAGATACTAAATGAATACTTTTCATCAGTATTCACTCAAGAAAAAGATAATATTGTGGAGGAGAATGCTGAGACCCAGGCTATTAGAATAGATGGCATTGAGGTGCGTAGGGAAGAAGTGTTGGCAATTCTGGACAAGGTGAAAATAGATAAGTCCCCGGGGCCGGATGGGATTTATCCTAGGATTCTCTGGGAAGCCAGGGAAGAGATTGCTGAGCCTTTGGCTTTGATTTTTAGGTCATCATTGGCTACAGGAATAGTGCCAGAGGACTGGAGGATAGCAAATGTGGTCCCTTTGTTCAAGAAGGGGAGTAGAGATAACCCCGGTAACTATAGGCCGGTGAGCCTAACGTCTGTGGTGGGTAAAGTCTTGGAGAGGATTATAAAAGATACGATTTATAATCATCTAGATAGGAATAATATGATTAGGGATAGTCAGCATGGTTTTGTGAAGGGTAGGTCATGCCTCACAAACCTTATCGAGTTTTTTGAGAAGGTGACTGAACAGGTAGACGAGGGTAGAGCAGTTGATGTGGTGTATATGGATTTCAGTAAAGCGTTTGATAAGGTTCCCCACGGTCGGCTATTGCAGAAAATACGGAGGCTGGGGATTGAGGGTGATTTAGAGATGTGGATCAGAAATTGGCTAGTTGAAAGAAGACAGAGAGTGGTAGTTGATGGGAAATGTTCAGAATGGAGTTCAGTTACGAGTGGCGTACCACAAGGATCTGTTCTGGGGCCGTTGCTGTTTGTCATTTTATAAATGACCTAGAGGAGGGCGCAGAAGGATGGGTGAGTAAATTTGCAGACGACACTAAAGTCGGTGGAGTTGTAGACAGTGCGGAAGGATGTTGCAGGTTACAGAGGGACATAGATAAGCTGCAGAGCTGGGCTGAGAGGTGGCAAATGGAGTTTAATGTGGAGAAGTGTGAGGTGATTCACTTTGGAAAGAATAACAGGAATGCGGAATATTTGGCTAATGGTAAAATTCTTGGTAGTGTGGATGAGCAGAGGGATCTCGGTGTCCATGTACATAGATCCCTGAAAGTTGCCACCCAGGTTGATAGGGTTGTGAAGAAGGCCTATGGTGTGTTGGCCTTTATTGGTAGAGGGATTGAGTTCCGGAGCCATGAGGTCATGATGCAGCTGTACCAAACTCTGGTACGGCCGCATTTGGAGTATTGCGTACAGTTCTGGTCGCCTCATTATAGGAAGGACGTGGAAGCTTTGGAACGGGTGCAGAGGAGATTTACCAGGATGTTGCCTGGTATGGAGGGAAAATCTTATGAGGAAAGGCTGATGGACTTGAGGTTGTTTTCGTTAGAGAGAAGAAGGTTAAGAGGTGACTTAATAGAGGCATACAAAATGATCAGAGGGTTAGATAGGGTGGACAGCGAGAGCCTTCTCCCGCGGATGGAGGTGGCTAGCACGAGGGGACATAGCCTTAAATTGAGGGGTAATATATATAGGACAGAGGTCAGAGGTGGGTTTTTTACGCAAAGAGTGGTGAGGCCGTGGAATGCCCTACCTGCAACAGTAGTGAACTCGCCAACATTGAGGGCATTTAAAAATTTATTGGATAAGCATATGGATGATAAGGGCATAGTGTAGGTTAGATGGCCTTTAGTTTTTTTTTCCATGTCGGTGCAACATCGAGGGCCGAAGGGCCTGTACTGCGCTGTATCGTTCTATGTTCTATGTTCCCAGTGCCAGGTCATTCATTGCATATGAAATTCAACCAAATATGCAGTTTTTCACTATTTCATTCAGTACTTGCATAATAAGATTTTTCAGTGTGTTGTACAGTGATAATTTCCTAACCCTGATGAACTTGTCCAAGCAAACAACTAAGGGATTCAGTTGAATCTAATTGGACAGTTCGCTAATTTATTCATTTTCTATCTATATTAGTACATTTTTCTAATTTAATGTGGAAAATCTGATAAATAGGTACATGCCGTGTGATATCATCACTATAACAAAAACTTGGCTTAAAGAGGGGCGAAAAAGGCAGCTCGGTAACTAGATATCGAGTCATCAGGCAGGATAGAGAGGGGTATAAAAAAGCTGGGAGTGTAAAATTGGTGGATAAAGACTCAATTACAGCTGCGAGGAGGGATGATAATGCTAAATAAAACATCAAGTGAGGCCAAATGGTTGAGCTCAGGAATAATAAAGAGACAGCAACATTGCTAGGAGTGTACACTAGTTTCTGAAATAGTGGAAGGGAGCTGGAAAGCAAATGTGTGAGCAAAGAGAACATTTTTAGACAGCATCTAACAAGCTCAATGAGGGGGGGGAGGGCGCTGGGGGGTGGACAATTCTAGATTTAGTCACAGGAAATGAAGCCAGGCAAGTGTGTGACAACTGGAAGACTCTAGGAATATTGGATTCTAAGTATTGGGCAATTTAAGGTTTAAAACCCGGGGTTAGAGTGTGTTTAACTGCAGTGGTCATGTTTGTTTAAAAGGGATTCTGTTCTGCAGAGCCTGGGTGCTTTTAGCAGCCAGAAGGTGAAATTGACAAAGGAATGTGTTTCTCAGTCAGGAGTAATGGACTGTGGTTTGAGTGGGAAAGTCCCTGGGGAGTTGATGTGCTTTGCAACCTGCAGAGATACTTTTTTCGCTTGACTGGGGAGATGAGGTCATTGCTGGGTGGAGCCAGGAAATGCAGAGAGATATTTTGAAAAGTTTTAGAGAGGCGGTTTTTGGAGAAGGTTTTGGAGGGAGGAGTTGAATTCTGATCTGCTTGAGTCCACAATTCTCCCACAGTAAGATAGTTTGAGAGCTGCATGTTTCTCTTCTTGTTGTTTAATCGGAAATTGAGTAATGGAGTTTTAGGGGTAATTATAAACTGTTCTTTTTGGGTGCAAAGATTTTTAAAAAGTTAATATTATAGTCATAATTGATTGATTGATTGATTTGATTTATTGTCACATGTACCGAAGTACAATGAAAAGTATTTTTCTGCGGCCGAGGGAACATTCACAATACGTCCATAGTAGACAAAAAGAATAATCAACAGAGAACATTGACAAATGGTGGATCGACAAACAGTGATTGGTTACAGTGCGGAAAAAGGGGCCAAACAAAGCAAATACATGAGCAAGAGACGCATAGGGCTTCGTGAATAGTGTTCTTACAGGGAACAGATTAGTCTGAGGGGGAATCGTTGAGGAGTCTTGTAGCTGTGGGGAAGAAGCTTTTGTTTTTAAAGTTTTGTTTTCAAAGTTTTGTGGGGGATTTGGCCGAGGTAGGGTGGTCTTTCAAAGGGTCACTGTAGACATGATAGGCTGAATGGCCTCCAGCACTGTAGGGAATCTATTCTATTCTAATCTATTCTATTTATATTCTAAAAGGTATGTATAGGAATATTGCCAAAGCTTGAATAACATAGCTATGAGGAAACATTGGATAACCTCAGGTTGTTTTCCTTCGACTAGAGGAGGTTGAGCAGTGACCTAATTGAGATGGACAAAATTATGAGGGGTCTAGATAAAGTAGACAGGGAAGACTTGTTCCCCCTAGCGGAGTGATCAATTACCAGGCAGCACACATGTAAGGTAGAAGGATTAGAGGGAACACAAGGAAAAACATTTTCACCCTGAGGGTGGTGGGCTTCTGGAATCCACTGCCCGAATTGGCAGTTGAGGCTAAAACACTCTATGCATTTAAAAAGTACTTGGATCTGCACCAACCATGCCGTAAAATGCAAGGCTACAGACTGGGTTTTAGAAAGTTGGATCAAAATGAGCAGCTAGCTTTTTTTCTCTCTCGCTGGCCAGCGCTAAATGGCCTATTTCTGTGCCGTAACGTTTCTATGGTTAAAGGTCGAGAGATTATAAGCAAAGTAGTAGATGTAATTGTTTTGCTGGGCCATTTCGCACTTTGCTTAGATTTCAGAAAAATGTGTTAATATCCTTTTTTGTCACCAATGTTAAAGCCACATGTCATCAGGGAGCAGAATAACATTTTGTATCATAGAATAGACCCCTACAGTGCAGAAGGAGGCTATTCGGCCCATCAAATCTTCACCGGCCTTTGGAAAGAGCATCCTGTGTAAGCCCATGCCTCCATCCTATCCCCATAATCCAGTAACCCCACCTAACCTTTTGGACACTTAAAGGGCAATTTACCATGGCCAATCCACCTAATCTGCACATCTTTGGACATTGGGAGGAAACTGGAGCACATGGAGGAAACCCAGGCAGACACGGGGGGAACATCCAAACTCTACAGAGGTAGTCACCCGAGGCTGGAATTGAACCCGGGTCTCTGGCGCTGTGAAGCAGCAGTGCTAACCATTGTGTCATTGTGCTGTCCTATCAATAACCACTAGCCACGTAAAGTACAATGCTACTTTATCATATGATTTCTTCATTGTTCTGACTAGTTTGTTTACCCCAGTGAAAGCATCGGAATTTCAATAGAGTATGCGTTAACAATACGGCACTTACAAGTTTGCAATCACGAGAAATTTAAATTGCTGATCTCTCTGTTTCTGAGCAAAAATATAGGTTATTTGTACCTCGAGACTACAACTGAAAACAATTGATCCATTTGCAGTTAACTGTTTCTGTTTATTAGAACTACAATGCTTTTCAAATGTCTATTGTTTACAATTCTTTAATAATTTAATGTTAGTTTTGTATTCCCCAGAGCCTATATTTCTCCAAAATTAATTGATTAAGTCTGTAGGTGTATTTATGTAACAATAAAATCAATTTCAAATGCAGATGGAAGTTTTTTTTTTAAACTTGAGTGCAGTGCTTTTAGGTTGGCACTTTATTCACGCATTTTCTTTTTCAAAAACATGAATTTGTTCTATATAGTTACCCCAGCTGCTTGGAAAGCTTTGGTAACAGGTCAGTTATCAAATCCAAATCTCTTTCTTTCCATGTTACTTGTAATATGCATGCTGGTGTCGAGTGGGTGTGCCTTGAATGCATGGTCTCCTGTATAATAAAGCATTTTTCCATTGTTCATGATATTTGCTGCTTAAGGCTGCATTGGAATCAACCTGCTAATGCTCTCAATGCTAACACTCAGACATTAAAAAAAGGTCATCCATAAATTTATCAAGAACATAATAGGTGCAGGAAAAGACCTTGAGGCCCATCAAAGCTGGTCTGCTGTTTGATATAAACATGGCTGATCTTCGGCTTCAACTCCATTTTTCCACCTGCACTCCATAATACTTCATTCCCTGAGAGACTGAACATCTGACCATCTCAGCCTTAAATATGTTCAATGATGGCACATTCATAACCCTCTGGGGTAGAGAATTCCAAAGATTCACAACCCTTTAAGTGAAGAAAGTTCTCCTCATCTCAGTCCGAAGGGGCCAGACAATCGACCTCTTATCCTGAGACTGGCCCCATTTAGATTCTTCAGTCAGGGGAAACACTCTCTCAGTATCTACCCTCTCAAGCCCCTTCATAATCTTGAATGTTTCACCTGTCATTCTTCTAAACTCCAGGGAATATAGACCCAATTCCATCCCAGCGACCAATCCAGTGAACCTTTGTTGCACTGCTTCCAATGTAAGTATAACCTTCTTTAAATATGGAGACCAAACCTGCACACTATTTCAGTGTGGCTCAATTATAGTAAGACTTCTTTATTCTTACACTTCAGTTCTCTTGTCATAAAGGTGAACATGTCCTTTGCCTTCTTAATTTCTTGCAGTACCTGCACACCAATATTTTGTGATATTTGTTTCCCCTTCTGAAGGAGGCAGTATGTGATAATATTACTAGACTGGTATTTAAGAGGTTAATGCCCACGGGCATGGTTCAAATCCCACCTTGGCAGCTGATGGATTTTACAGTTAAGCAAGTAATCCGTTTGGTTAACTTTATTACAAGTGGTATTTGGACTATATTGGATTGTTTAATTGGAATTATTGGCTGGGATAGATAGTATGTTCAAGTTTCTGTTGAAGAACTGTTTAGCTGATAATAGTAAAACAATTTATTTGGTGCCAATGTGGTTAATTCTTAAATTAAAGTTTGTTTCAACATAAAAGATACCTATGGTCAGAGTCATCACTCTTTGGGGTTCTCATCTGGTATTTTAAACAAAAGTTGAGATGTGGTCCGGTATCCTACCAATCCCAAACTGATGCTAATGCTGTATCTGTGTTCTCTTCTGTGAGCTTCTATCTGCAGCCCTCCATGGCTGCAGCAGAATTGAAGATAGTCGGCCCTATCCCTGTCTGGAAAAAAATATTCTCATGGCAGTGGAGCCTGCAGACTACCCACCTTCATTTGTGCAGGGGGAGTCTTGGTCTTGGGGGTTTCTGCAGTGCATATATCTGCCACAGTGACTGAGGGGGCAGTCACCACATCTTGAATAGAGCCCCATCACAATTACCTCAGCCAGTCTCAGCTCTTTCAGGGCATATCTGCATGTTGTTGCTAAGCAGGAATGGGAAAGTACCTGGCTGCACTTCCATGTATCTCTGTGCTATTATTGCAGCGGAATGGTCAGGTGCTGTACATACTGTGCAGGTCATGCACAGTTCTTATAGCCACTCATTTATCTGCTGCAGATGAATCCCATCCTTTCAATGGAGGAATTTATGCACTTGTATGTCTTCAATATGGCAGCACTGACATGAATGGATTTCCATCTTGGGCCCAAAGGTACTCGCAGTCTTACGGAACAATGATAAACATCCACACTTGTCCCTTTGTTGTTCCACAAGCACCCACTTTGTGTAAGACTCCCAAAGCTTATTATCTCCGATGAACTAAGCATGGCTGGTGCCTCTCCAATGGAAGCTGCACGTCGATTTCTCCACCTGTGTCATCTGCTTTTGTTCACTTCTGAGCTACTACTCACCGTGTGCCACCTGTTCCAATTGTGACTCAGGTCCTGTCAGTTTGTGTATACCTGTGTGCTGTTCATTCCCGGTCTGCTGCAGCTCCTCCATAGTATTGGGACAGAGTTGATATCAATTCGTGAAAGACCCATATCTCAGCAGCTGCTTTATCAGACATCTTGCATTTCCATTGTGAGTTTATTGATACAACTGTACAAATGAGGGAGTTGCTCCAAGCCACCATTTTGTCTTTGGCAACAGCCTGCCCTGCTGCCATCTTACCAGGTCAAGGGCCTTCTCCATTGGTGTGATGAATCTCCCTCGTTGGGCTTTGTGTGCTCTTTTTTCTCACAAGGTGGCAAACAGTGCCACAAATGGAAGGTCACCGATGTGCACATGATAAAATGCTGCCATGTTTTCTACTACTCACACGAGTAAAATCATGTGGCTTGCGTGACCTAATCTCTGAGTGGCAATGGTGTGAATCCTTCCTGGGATTGGGGAAGGGGACTGGGTACACACTCCTCCATATTGCTGGGACATGTTTGCATTTAAGCCAGAGGCCTGCTGTTCTTTTGAGACCTTCAAGACTATCTAAGAGCTTTGCAGGGCGCTCACCTTCCAAGGCCTAAAAAGTCTATTGAAGTGCTTCTGAAACTAGATCCACATTCTCCTCAAGACACTACAGCTGTTCATCTCCTGAACCATCTCCAGCTATGCCTACTTTGTCACACAAGCCCACAGTGGTGCCTTGCTCTGGGAAGTTTCAGTGCTTGAGATCAAGTTACCCTGGAGGGAGAGGGCAAGTTTGTGCAACCATTTGTTTTGACAGCCAGACTGCATTCTGGGTGATGTCATCTGCCGTTGGCCAAACTCACACCCTCCTGCGCAGTCAACAGCCCACAAAACACTACAGGGGTCAAAATGGCAGTGTGGACTGGAGAGGCCTTGAGGTATGGAGTTTGCAGCAACAGCGAGGCCTGGGGCTGCTGGAATGTTAGGCAGGGCTTTGAAAAAGCGCGTCTTGCCATCTTCACAGGCATCCTGAACTCCTCCTCAGCAATATTAATTTCTGAACTTCCTGGGTCTGTAATTTGTTGCTGTGGGTGTTAGGGAAAAGGTGCACCTTTGGAGCAGTCGTGTTCTGCTCGGTGCGGTTGAAGAGCTGAAGTTGGGCTTGTGATTTGGTGGTGGAGTGCAGTGTCGGGAATCCAGGGGAACATGGGCTCAGGAATCTAAGGTAACATTGTCTCGGGATGAGATTGAAACTTTGGGAGGTGAGCAGTGTCATGTGAGAGTACCTATAAGAAATGGGTGTTTATAAATGGGTGTGTATATAAATATCTGTCGTGAGTGTACCTTTAAGAAATGGGTGTTTACTACTACAGTGATGTCAGAGAGTGGGTGGAGCTGGGCTGTCTGTCAGCTTTTTACTTTCGTTTTTGAGCAGGCTGCAGGGTGTGTTTTAGTTTTGTTTTCAGTGTTGCAGCTGAAGCCAGACCAAACAGGTGTGCTGCTGTTCTCTCTGCCATCAAAAGACTATCTCTTGATCATTTGGTGAATGCAGAATTATAAATGTTTTCAGTAGTGACTTTAACCTGATGTGCTTCTGATAAAGGTTTTGTTTTTAAGTTATATGGATGTTAAAAGGGAAAGCTTAAAGGTTTACTTAGTGTTGTAGTCTTTGGGGGTTGTATTTGAATTAATGGTTGCTAAGATGTTCGCTATGTTTTAAAAAGGTTAACTTGAGTTCATGGAATAAACATTGTTTTGCTTTAAAAAATACTTTTCCATTTCTGCTGTACCACATCTGTAGAGTGGGCCGTGTGCTCCCCATACTACAATCTAGTAAAAGTTGTGCATCAGGTGAACTCCATGATACACTTTGGGGTTCTCTAAACCCTGGCCCATAACAGCAGTCATTGAGGCAGTCTGAGTCGGAGCCACATTTGGAGAGAATTCCCAGGCTAGATTTATAAAGGTGAAGATTGGAATCCCCTGTGAGGGAGACTGAGAGCTGAATAATATACTCTGGAAACAGGAGTGTTTGCCACCCACACTGACATGCTATCGGGTGTGATGACATCAAATTGTGTTCCTGATGTCATTGCATCAGTTTCGAATAATGCGCCAGACGGGCGAGGGTAAAAATCGCAGTAGTCAAGATGTGGGGCAGAAAATAAATCTGGAAATAGAAAAGACATATAAGAAAGGCAATATTACAATAACCATTGGGGACTTCAATATGCAGATGGACTGGGAAAATCCGATGGTAGTGGATCCCAAGAAAAGGAATTTGTAAAATGTCTAAGAGATGTTTTTTTGGCTTGTGGTAGAGCCCAGTAGAGAACAGGCAATTCTGGATTTGGTGATGTGTCATGAGGCAGACTTGATTAGGGAACTTAAGGTGAAGGAACCCTATGGAAGCAGTGACCATAATATGATAATCTTTATTAGTGTCACAAGTAGGCTTTCATTAACACTGCAATGATGTTACTGTGAAAAGCCCCTAGTCGCCACACTCCAGTGCCTGTTCAGGTACACTGAAGGAGAATTCAGAATGTCCAATTCACCTTACAAATCACGTCTTTCGGGATTTGTGGGAGGAAACCAGAGCACCTGGAGGAAACCCACGCAGACTCGGGAGAACATGCAGACTCCGCACAGACAGTGACCCTGGTGCTGTGAAGCAACAGTGCTAACCACTTTGCCACCATGTCGCTCATATGATCAAATTCACAGTGCAGTTTGAGAGGGAGAAGCTGGAACCGGAGCACCCGGAGGAAACCCACACAGACACGGGGAGAACGTGCTCCTCACAGACAGTGACCCAAGCAGGACTTGAGGTGTGAGCTCCATGGTGTAAAGAAAACTTGCAGCATCCATATACAATGTAGCATTACAAACCTTTGTGAGGGACTTTAGTCCAGAACCCCTGTCTTCTCAAACTATTTGAGAAACATATTTTAAAAAACATTCCCGTATGGACTGTACTTCTGTTTGAAAGTGTCTTCAATTTCCTGCTGTGTAGTGCTTCTTTGTGTTAATCAATTTGTTAATACGCCTATTAACTTTAACTTATCTACATTGTAGTATGCTTTTATTGGCAGCACGTTACACCTTTAAAAGAAACTGGGAATATGGTAGGCAGATAATGTAAGTTCCAATAGTGAAAACAACAGGAAGTTGTTGATCCTTTGAGCATGGGGAGACAGTGGCGTGGTGGTATTGTCAATGAATTAGTAAACTAGAGACTCAGAGTAATGCTGTGGGGGATCCAGGTTCAAATCCAGCCACTGCAGATGGTGAAATTTGAATTCAATAAAAATCTGGAATTAAAAGTCTCTTGTCGATTGTTGTAAAAACCCATCTGTTACACTAATGTCCTTTAGGGAAGGAAATCTGTCATCCTTACCTGGTCTGGCCTACATGTGATTCCAGACCCACAGCAATGTGGTTGACTCTTAACTGCCCTTTCCAGGGCAACTAGGGATGGGTAATAAATGCTGTCACAGTCTGTGATGCCCATGTCCCATGAACAAACAAAAAAAATGCATGCAAAAAGGTGAAGGTTTTAGATTGGAGGACTTTTACACCGGACCTAATTCAAAAATGTTAGGAGAAAATTTAAATTGCCCCTTAATTGGAAAACAATAATTGGGTACTCTAAATTAAAAAAAAAAAGATTTATTATTATTGGAAATCACATGACCTACCCCTTGTTAGGACGAACTGACTCTTCAGACATACCTGGCTCCTCCCATTAACAACATCATGTGTACCAAAAGGATAAGGCATTCTTTTGTCTCCTCTTCCAAGATGCCCTGTAACTTGTTTAGTCATGATCAAACACAATACACTTCATAAATGATCTGCACCCCAGGGGTCCTTCAACCCTAAACAATCTTCCATTAGCTAGCTATCTGTAAACAAGTAAATGGTTCTTAAGATCTATTCGCAGAATACGTCATCTGGAAGTCGATGATTACCTCACTTTTACGACATCTTCTTCACCGCTCTAGCAGTCATACTGTCTGAATGTATCTTAACCCAGGTTTTAATAACATTACTGCAAAAAAAGTAACATTTCCATTCATTACATTGCCATATTCACTGATGCTTTATCAGTATTCTAATTGTATTGCTGATTGGACTTCCTCATTGGTTGGCCATACTGTGTGTTGAGTCACTAAGACTCCTAGGTGTTTTTATACTTAATCCATAGCTATTTCAACACCATCCATTGAATATGTGACCCATCTATTTGTTTCCTAATTATGGACAGTGCTTTACTTGATCTGAATTAAATTTCAATTGCTATGCTTCTGTCAACTTACATATTTGACCCAAGAGATTCTTAATTTCTGAACTGCCTCTTCTGAATCTGCTGATGCCCTCCTAGTTGGTATCATCTTCAAATTTGAACTGTTTGCATAAAATTTGTGAACCCAATCAATTATAGGAATTAGAAAGTGATCGCAGTGAGTTTTGGGGACACCCCGGCTGGTTTACTCACTCGGCTAAATCACTGGCTTTGAAAGCAGACCAAGCAGGCCAGCAGCACGGTTCGATTCCCGTACCAACCTCCCCGGACAGGCGCCGGAATGTGGCGACTAGGGGCTTTTCACAGTAACTTCATTGAAGTTTACTCGTGACAATAAGCGATTTTCATATAAATTTCATTTCATGAGGTACCCTGCCCCAGTCCTAATATAACTTGTTGAACAAATACTCACTGTTTTCTGTCCTTCATCCGATTTCTTATCCATTTCCAGGTTTTAAACTGAATCTGTACTTCTTTATGTATAATAGTTATTGCTTTTCTGAAATCTAAATATATTATGTCTTTGAGTTCCCCACTGTCCAGTTGGGTTATCACTTGTGGAAAGACTATGGGCGGGATTCTTCCATTCGGCGGCAGAGTGCCCACGCTGTCAGAAATGCCGTCGCGCTTCACGACGGCGTGAACGGGCCACTGGGAGTACCGATTCTGGCCCCTTCAGGGGGCCAGCACAGCGCTGGAGCAGTTCATGCCGCTCCAGCCTCCCATCGCGGCACAAACTGTGTGCCGTGGGATCCGCGCATGTGTATTGGCGCCGGCGCCAACACGTGCATGCGCGGTGGCCTCCCTCAACCCGTCGGCCCCGACGCAACGTGGCGCGGGAGTTCAGGGGCCGGTGCGCAAGAAAATAGGCCTGGGGAGCAAGAGGCTGGCCCGCCGATCGGTGGGCCCCAATTGCGGGCCAGGCCCCATCGGAGGCCCCCTCCCATAGGCCATCCCCTGACCCTGCGCGCAGAGTTCCCGCTGGCTGCGACCAGGTGTGGATGGCGCCAGCGGGACTCTGTCCTTTAAGAGCGGCTGCTTGGCCCATCTCGGCCCGGCCACGTACAGCAGCTCGCGACCGGCGCCATGCCAAACGCGCCAGCGCCAATGGCACCGATTCTCTGCTCCTTGGAGGATTGCGTGCCGGTGTCGGGGCGGCATGGCCCAGCTGCGAGGATTCTCCGGCCCGGCTCCGGGGAGAATCCCGCCTATTGTGTAAATTGGTCAGGCTGTATCTGCTACAGTTATGAAATTATTGTTCATTCTTCATGTTAGAGCTGCGGGCTGACAAATGCCCAGGTCCTGATGGACTTCATCATATGGTCTTAAAAAGAAGTGGCGAGTGAGATAGTTGATGGATAGGCTATGATTTTCCAAAATTCACAAGATTCGGAAAGTCCCATTAGATTACAAGATAGCATTATTCAGAAAGGGAAGGAGACACAAAGTGGGCAACTAAAGGGCCAGATAGCTTAACATGTGTCGCAGGGTAAATGCTGGAAGGTATTATGAAAGAGGTTATAGCAGGGCACTAGGATAATTTTAAGGTAATCAGGCAGTCCACATGGTTTTGTGAAATGGAAATCATGTTTAACCAACTAATTGGAATTCTTTGAAAGAGTCACATGTGTTGTGGAACAGGCGAATGTACTCGACTGAAGGCATTTGAATTGGTGTCACATCAAAGATTATTGCGGAACATGAAAGCTCATGCTATAGGGGGTAACATTGGCATGGATGACAGAAAGCAGAGGGTAGGCATAAATGGATCTTTTTCACGTTAGCAAGGTCGAACAAGTGGTGTACCTCCAATTGTTTACAATTTATATAAATTACTTAGATGAAGTGATGGGTGGGATGGTTGCCAAATTTGCTGATGAAGTGAGTGGGCAATTGGAGTATAATGTGGGAAAATATGTAATTGTCCATTTTGGCAGGTAGAATAAAAAATAATATGATCTAAACGGTGAGAGATTGCAGAACTCATGGATGCAAAGGGATCTGGGTGTCTGAGTACAAGCATCACAAAAGGCTAGTATGCAGGTACAGCGAGTAATTAGGAAAGCTAATCGAATGTTCTCATTTATTGTGATGTGGAGATGCCGGCGTTGGACTGGGGTGAGCACAGTAAGAAGTCTTACAACACCAGGTTAAAGTCCAACAGGTTTGTTTCAAACACGAGCTTTCGGAGCACTGCTCCTTCCTCAGTGGTCCGATCACCTCAGCTACACTGACTCCCAGACATGAGCAACATTACATCCCCTCACATAAGGAGGGAGATTGCAACAAGAAGACTCCTGAAGAAAGTTTACATCAGTGCACGCCTGCCGCTACACAAGGACCTTACAAATCCACCTGCTGCTCACCTCTGATCATGCCAGTCTGTATGGCTAAGACCACTGTGACAAGGGATAACAGCAAAGGCCCTCTATCAGGAATAGAACCAACACGGCACCATTAAAAACCGTTTCCTCATCGCAGATCCCACAGCCTGCCCACCCGGCTACAACCTGTCACACCATTGGGCACTCCTCAATCATTTCTGCACTGGTCAGGGCCTTTCTGCAGCATATCGGCATATGTAACATCTTGCAGTGAAGCTGAACTGCAGCTGTGGTGCAGTCCAGTCAATCACTCATATCTTGAAGACTGCCCCTTGACAGAATTCAGCGGTAATCTCAGAGAACTCCATTTAGCCACTTGCAAAGCTATTGCCTGGCTTGCTGATTACTGCACACGCTTAAAAAATAAAAGGAAATCCGGGCAGGCTGGATGCAGGTTTGAGGTTGCTATCAGCTCTACCATGATCTTATTAAATGGCGGAGCAGGCTCAAGGGATTGAATGGTTGCCTCCTGCTCCTTGTTTGCATGTTCGTAAGTTTACTACTGTCAATTTGTTCCATTATTACACAGGATTCGAGTAAAACCAATACCAGCAAACCCAAGTTTTGCAGTCTCGATCCAGTCATGAATGGTGATGAACAATTTTTTAAAAAAAATCTGATGGCAGGAGGAGGCTCCACAAACATTCCCGCCTTGATGGCGGAGCCCAGCACATCAGTTCAAAAGACAGTACTGAAAAATGAGCAACCTTCTTCAGCCAAAAGTGCCGAGTAGATGATCCATCTTGGCCTACTTCTGAGGTCACCACCATTGAAGATGCCAGACTTAAACTAATTCAATTCACTTCTAGTGACATAAAGCAACAACTGAAGACACTGGATACTGACAAACATATGGGTCCTGACAACAACCCACCTGTAATACTGAAAGTGAGTGCCTCACCCCTACGAAGCCCGGTTCCAGTACAGCTCCAACACTGGCATCTACCTGAGCAGTTGGAACATTTCCCAGGTATGTCCTGCTCACAAAAGCAAGGCACTCCACGTCATCAGCATCAGAGTAGCGTTGGTCCAAGGCCGTTCTGGTGCTGCATTGTTTTCAGCAGACGTGCTTGTGGGCTCTGCACGCAGCAGGGAATGCTGACCCTGGGCTGGGAGAGTGGGTACAGTGATGCTTATGTATCAGGTAGTGGCCAATTAGGATGCTGTGTCCAAGAGCTCTGTCGAATTATGTTAAGGACATTAATGAACCAGGTGGGTTTTTACGACAATCACCAATAGTTTCATGGTCATCATTAGACATTTAATTTCAGATTTTTATTGAATTCAATGTCCACCATCTGCTCTGGTGGGATTTGAACCCGGGTCCCCATAGCAGTACCCTGGGCTTCTGGATTACTAGTCCAGTGACAATACCACTACGCCACTGCCTCCCCTACTGGTTACTTGCACCTCTCCAGTATTCAGTGATTAACTCTGTTTAGGGACAGCATTTTGTGCATGTCTTATCTCATTATTTGGTTTATGTTCACCATCAGTTTCAAGCTTATTTTCACCTTTAGGGTTTATACCTCTTCTCTGATGGTCCTCCTGTTATATTGCTAAAAGTATCGCCCCTCTGCCCTTATGCTGCCATTTTAAAATAACCTACCAGCAAAAATAACTGCGCAGAAGCACTCCGGGATATCTGGCTTTAAGCTGTAGACTTCCGGATTGTTCAGATCAGCTGAAGTTTTACCTTTCTTTCCACAGTCTCTCCTGAGGCACCAACTTCTTAAAGACTTTAAGGAATCAGCAAAATTTGAATCTCTTTATCATGGAGAATGTTATTTACATCCCTCTATTATGATCATTTTTATATTGTCATGTGAGATTACCTTTTAGAAATGGGTGTTTAAGGAATTACCTTTAAGAAATGCAGCTGCCCATGTTACTGGAGTGATGTCAGAGTGTGGGTGGAGCTTGAGCTCTACTTCTGCTTTTTAGTTTCAGTTGGAGAAAAAGCTTGGGTGGGTCTGTTTTTTTTCAGTGAGCTGCATCTGAAGTTTAAACAAAGAGCTGTACTGTTGATCTCTACCATCCAAAGACTATCTATGGATCATTTGGTGAACCCAGAATTGTAAACGGTCTCAGTATTGAATGTAAACCTAATGTGCTCCTGTTTGAACGTTTGTTAAGTCTTTTGGATGTTAAAAGGACAGCTTACAGGGTTACTTACGGTAGTAGTCTTTGGGGTTGTATTTGAATGCTTAGATGTTCACTGTTCATTTAAAAAAAAGGTTAACTTGCGTTCATAGAATAAAGATTGTTTTGTTTAAAAAAATACTTGTCCTGTTCTGCTGTGCCACACCTGCAGAGTGGGCCGTGTGCTCCCCATACCACAATCTATTAAAAGTTGTGGGTCAAGTGAACTCCATGATACACTTTGGGGTTCTCTAAACCCTGACCCATAACAATATGATATATTTGAATTGTTAAACTCAGTGTTGACTCTTTACTTTTCCCCCACCTCCTTAGTTTTGTGAAAAGTGCAGGATAGTTTTTTGAAATCTTGTGGTCCTCATGGAAGCGTTTTCTTAAATCTTAATACAACAACTGCCTGCCTGATTAGATATGGATACAGAATAAAAGACAGTGGATATTCAGGTTTGTTTTGCAGATGATGCCATTTCTGGGATTGGAATAAACCAGAACTGTGCCCAATTGAAGCAATATTCTGCTTTCCAATGGTTTTAATGGGAAGATGGATGGAAATAAACGGAGTAGCATCTGTATTTTTACGAATTCCCTGTAGGTGGAGATGAGGGTTTGGAATACCTTTATTGACTTCAAGGTCTGAAAGGATGCTGTTGTAGTTTTGTGGGAGCTCTGTGCTGATGAAAATCTATATTTTCAGACATGTAATATTAGTATTTCTACTTGTGTGAACTATCAACACCAGGACTGCAAAAAGAAAGTGACAGAATAATGTAATAAATTAATTACCCTTGTTATGGGTTTAATTCTTTTGCTTTTCCATTCAGTACTTTTCTTTTTTCTCTTCCAATAATATAATACAGAACATGGTGATAAGTTCACAACAGGAATCCAAAGTAAACACGTATAATTTATATTTGAGTTTCTTGGGTCATCTAAGAAATGAAACAAAAAGTCACTTTTAGTTGTGACATAGTCTAACATAAGATGCTTTCCTCAGCAAAAACCTAGTTTCGTGTTGACTTTACAAATAAACTATTCTATTGGTTTAGTTATTGTAATTATTGGTGAAACAATTGTAATATAATGCTTTCACCTGCTGAGAAGGAACCTAAACCGACAATTTATGATACTGGAAGCATTGATAAAATCTCAGTTTCACAGATGAATTTAGTTAAAATGGTGTAAATTAGCACAGGTCAAACAGCATTTCTAGGAATGCAATGCTCTATTCATATGACAGAGCTGCTTCAATAAGTGCTTTTGTAATATCGTCTGCGGTTCTTGAAGTTGTGGAATCAGTTCCATATATATTGCAACAAGTCTCGGAGCACTGACAAAGCATGAAGCATTTAAAAGTTGCAGTTCTGAATTTTGATTATGACTTGGGAAAGGCAGATACATTTTTGAGGCACCCTGCCTCCTGACTGATGGTAGGCTACATTGTTGCTCTCCTTTAACAGCAATATTATTATTGCTGCAGGGTGAATGTGGGGCCACATTAATGCATGGACCCATGGGGCCCATGAACACTTCACTACAAACATAAACACTGCTGCCTGCCAGTTGTGTCAATTGCAATGCATGCCAAGCAATAACTGGAATCTGAGCATGAAAGGAGGTTTACCTGAACGCGCCATGTGACTGTATGTGGCCCCAGCAGCAGGAAGACTTGATTGAAGAAGCAGAAATAGATCAGGAAAAGTGGAAGATACTGATGGAGCATTACAGCAGAACAGGAAGACATGTTGGATGGATATCTATAAACATCTACAACTCTTCATGTCATTGGATATTTTATATTTTAGCTTTTTAATTAGATGTTTTTGTTGTAATTTATGGGGAATGCAATGGGAAGGGACCAGCCAAATGTTCTTAGTGCCCCAAGAATTTTGCAACATTTGTCTCTCGAGATGTGATCACAAAAAGCACTTTGTTAGCCTCATGCCCTAGAAACAGCAGCATTTTGCTGCTTACATTGCCAGGCTGCTGTCAGCAGTAGTGTGATAAAGTAAATGGATGGTGAGCTGTTTATTTTAATGTTCCCCTGGTATTTATCATTCCTTCAACCGTGTTATTTTGCTGATCAGTATACATATCACATCAACATTTCACGACCAGTGAAAATAGCTGGAAAAGTTACCCAGTTGGCAGACAGAGAATGTATGACATCATAGAATTTACAGTGCAGAAGGAGGTCATTCGGCCCATCGAGTCTGCACCGGCTCCTGGAAAGAGCACCCTACCCAAGGTTAACACCTCCACCCTATCCCCATAACCCAGTAACCCCACCCAACACTAAGGGCAATTTTGGACACTAAGGGCAATTTATCATGGCCAATCCACCTAACCTGCACATCTTTGGACTGTGGGAGGAAACCGGGGCACCCGGAGGAAACCCACGCACACACGGGGAGGTTGTGCAGACTCCGCGCAGACAGTGACCCAAGCCGGAATCGAACCTGGGACCCTGGAGCTGTTAAGTGATTGTGCTATCCACAATGCTACCGTGCTGCCCAAGGCTTGCTGGTTTACCGAAGAATACACACTGTTCTCATTGCCCATTACTTTGCACTGACAGCTGGGGTTGAAGAACCGAGCTACAGAATGACATAGAAGTGGATCTGAGGGGAAAAAGTTAATTAATTTGCAAACTCTTGTATATGATTGATATTCAGGGAGGGAGTTTAAAGCTGAAATAGCGTTGCAGTTTAGTCCTGGATTTCAATCCTTGAGGCAGGTAAATGGTGTCAGGAAAATTCCAGACTTGGCCTGCCCATCTCCAGTGGATCTTTATTGCTCAGGATTAGTTGTGAGCTAGACTTGGTCCAGCCAATCCGGAAAGAAGTGCAGAGGCAGCCAGAGGGGCCACAAGGTGCTAAGATGGGCTGTTTAAGAGGCCGCCTCAGTGCTGTGGGACTTTGTCAACAAAACAAAGGCTCTTCAGCCCTCTCTCCCCTCACTCTCTTCACCTTCTACACACTCCCCATTCCCCATCCATGCCCTCCTCACACTCCATGTCCCCTCATGCCCCTATGCCATGCTCTACCCTTCAATCCACCCCCTATGTCTCCTCTTGCCCCTATGCCAGGCTCTTCATTTCCACCCACATCCTCAGGCCCCTTTTGCCCCCTATGTCAAACTGCTAAACAGCCAACCAATTGCCCCACTGTACACTTTCTAGAACCCAAGATGACCACAGTGTGAAGTGGAACATATAAAAAAAAACGTTGAAAATCATGATTACTTTATCCAATGGATAGGTTTGGATGGTAAGCTAATAAAAGTATCAATCATTCAGTCAATTGAATTTGACTTTAAAGTCAAACATCACAAACACTTGAAGCCACTTGACTTATGTCAACAAACGTTGTGCAATTGACTGCAGAGATCAGAGAGTTTGAACTGTCAATCAAACACTTTCCTTGGAGGAGCAGGTGTTCTGTTATTCTAATAGATGTTCGGCTCAGCCAAATGTACATGATGAGGCTCGGCTGAGAGTAAATAAATGCTGGATGTAGAAGATATGCAGATGATTATTTTTGAATACTCAGCTCATGGGTGGAATGATGTTATACGTTTTTTTCTGTTCTGCCTATTAATAAAGAAATGAAAAATGAAAATCGCTTATTGTCACGAGTAGGCTTCAATGAAGTTACTGTGAAAGGCCCCTAGTCGCCACATTCTGGTGCCTGTTCAGGGAGGCTGGTACGGGAATTGAAGCGTGCTGCTGGCCTGCCTTGGTCTGCTTTAAAAGCCAGCGATTTAGCCCAGTGTGCGTTAAAACTGTGGAAACTGCCATGTTCGCAGGACTATGATTGAATCGGTAAAATTCTATTTTGAGTACATGAGATTTCTAGATCTTCAGGATTTTGGAGCTTACGTTCCTTGATTCCATTTATTTTGTAATTAATGAACTGATTTTGCTGTTTCAAGTTCCTTTTTTTTAAACTTGTGACACAGTATTTACTACGAATCCATCCTTCTGTGAAAACATAAATCAGTACCTATATTTCAAACATATATTTCTTTCAAAAGTGTTAAAGATAAAACTTTTATTGAAGTTTTTTTTCACATGTCTTAAAGATGTAGCTGATGTTTTTCTAGGCGTATTAGCCAAACTGGAAGTCATTATCTTGGCCTAGCCAATTGTTTGACTGCTAAATTCTACTGGAAATATACTCCTCATTTATTATTGCTCAATTAAATTGCTTGCTGGGAATATTCTGTGATAACTCACATGTGGATTTGACTAATAGCAATATCCTGCAGTTATGTCACTGTCAGTAATGCAAATGCGCCTCACAGCTACATGAACAAGTGTGTGCACTGGGATAAAATATCTGAACAAATAATTTGCAATTATTTTTTTCCTTTTGCTAAAAATTACAACCAGTCACTATGTTTGATTTTCAGGATAATATTTATTTGTTAAATTACATACCCTTGTTCAATGATAATATCAGTTCCTATGTGTTTTTCACCAATCTATTAATATTTTGAAGAATGCATGATTTGGGAAACAAATTCACAACAGAATTCTAGGTGTAATTTTAAAATACTACATTTTTTTTTGAAATTGTTAAATTGGAAAACCACTTGACAGTAAAATGTCCTGAAAATGCCATGTAATTGCTGATTATATCAGGAATTGTATGAGGAAAAAAATGCTCATTCTGAAAACTCTCATTGCAAAAATAATACAGATTTCTTTTTAACGTTTTGGCAACAATTCATACAAAAGTTAATTATTATAGAGAACAGTGATCTGCTCAGTCAGTCCAGATTCTTTTTACTTCCCCAACCAGCTTCCTATAATTTACAAAAATAGGGCAAGAAATCCAATCACTTTATCTCTTTGGAAACCATTCTGTAATAACTTTATTTCAAATTTTGTGGCCTCTGGATTGAGTATGAACTGTAGTTTCAAATGTACAATATCTAACGAAAGGGTGATTTTTATTCTATCCAACTAGTGAAAACAGGGCAAGTTGGCAGTTGCTATCACCCAAATTATTCACGCAGGGGAGAGACGTTGGGAGCTGGCAGTTCACAGTTTTAGTCTGCTTATCTAAGCTGGCAGCAAGAACACCCGCTCAAAATCTCAGAATCCAGCTGTAAGTTAAACTTGACAGCCTGAGTGGAAAGCCGCACTGAGCTTCTCGCCAGGTGAAGACAGTGGGAAAGAGGATTGGAGCCAGATGAGACCCAATCATACAATTTTTTATTTTACTTTATTTGTTGAGGTCGGGATGAATGGATGACCCCGGGCCATGCGATTTTACACTGCCTACCTGTCCACAACAGGTGGACAGTCTGCTGCCAGGATTTAAGTTAAGCCTTGGGAGTTAGAATATTCCTGGCCTTGTATCTGGAGCAGTGGGTTTCGAAACTGCATCGCTACTCACCTGCTGAAAACTGGCCTGATGTTAGAATTGAAATTCCTACAAAATAATTTGAGTTACATACACATGGATTGATTTTCTTTCGCAACAGGTGCAATATCAGTCACATGTAATTTTTTTGTGATACCCTTTATGGATTGGTTTAACATTTTTTGTAACCCTGAAGCTACAGTTAGCCGTACCAATGACTTTTAAACATGGCCTGAGTGTTCAGGATGGCAGGGGCCCAGCTATATTACACTCTCTGAAGATTGTTGATTGGCATAAGGTGAGACGTCTGCTCCTCACCCACGTACAAGTCCCCCCTTGGAGAGCTGCTAGACAATCTGATTAGCCAGCACTTCTCTAGTTCTCCAGAAACAGTGCTGAAATTGCTGGAAGAAGTACTGCAGGAAGCAGTCTGACACTAATTCCCGGGAACAGGGGGGTCAAGGTATGTAAGGGATGCGGGATGGAGATGGTAGGGAATGCCTGAGGGGATCATTAAGGGGGGTAATTGGGGTCTGTGGGAATAGGCCAGTGGGGGAGTGGGGTGGGGAGATCTGGAGGTCACTGGGCTTTAAAAGAAGGGCACCCCAGTCAGAAAGGGGGCCTCTGAGGGAGTTCCCCCCCCCCCCTTCCTGTCCAAGATGCAACTGAATTTATTTACACGTTCACTGCCACCCAAGCGACTGGGCAGGAAATTGCTATTGGGGTAAGGGCAGGCTTCCAACCGAGGTCCTGTGCACCCCAGCCCAAATTGTTGGCAGGTCGGAACAGACAGGATCCCGTCCATGCAATTCCAATCTCTTCCATCCCCACCCCCCAAGACTCAAAGCATGCTGGGGCAGGAGTGTAAAATTCTGCTGCTTAATTTTAAAATCATGACCTGTATTTTCCAGTGCTGCATTGTCCCTTTAAAACACAGAACTATGTGCTTGTCCACAGGAAAATCCCAAGCATCTCAATATCCAGAAAAAGGAAACGAATGATATGTACTAAAGGTTTTAATAGGTCGTTCTAAGGGAATGGGTTTGATATTTGATATTGCATAAGTTTACCCCATCATAATATCAGAATTGAATCCAGACATGTGACCAAATGGGTACTTTGTGTTGGTCCCCTGGGCAGACCATAACTTGGGTAATAGTATCCATTAGTATACTTCTCAGAGTCAATCAGGAAACTGACTCTAGAATTATTTGCTTCCATGTGTGCAGTTGCATTAGTTTAGGCTCACCAAGCTTGTATAAAATTGAATTTGTGTGGTCTAGCCACTAATTTATGTATATGGTGATAAATTATACTAGCTGATTGCTCCCAGTAATACTTTTTCAGGAATTTGAATTTCCCTTATCCCACATGGAGAATACATTGCACAGCATGGCTGAGTGCACTCTGGTGTTTCCTTAAGCTACCTGCTGTGTGCATGATGTTGGTAGTTTTAGTTTAGCTTACAACAAGATGTATGCCATAAATAGGTTAATTTGAACAAATTATCCAACTATGCAAATACAGACCTTTTCACACTGCTTTCATTTAGCATAATGGCAGCATTTTACTTGTGTAAATAATTCCTGAAGGACGGGGAGTTGTTTTCCAACCTTTGTGTGTGGTTTTGATAACCTTTTGTACTACAGATAATTTGGATATCATCATTCACATTTGAACTTGACAAGAGCATGATGCATTATAAAATGTTTTTGGCACTTCCTGTTGGGTGAGGTCTATTTTGCTCATTTTAGTTATTTACACACTTAGGAGCTGAAATTTCTTATTTTTTCAAAACTTTGGGGAAATGACCACACTGTAATTAAGTTACCAACATTCTCGATGTCTGATTACTGAAATTATCATTTTGCTTTTGGTATTGAAAAGCAAATGAATAGACAAATGCACCTCTATCGATGCACATTGTATGGGGCACTAAAATATATGGGAAATGGGATTAATGGAGGCCAACATATTTTCATTTTAGTAATACCAAGCTGCACTTTCCATGACCAATCAATGGGAATTGCTTGGTAACACACTGAACACTGGCAATGAAGTGGCAACCATGGTTGATGTACACTTCAATTTGCCAATATCAGCTGGGATCGAAAACTTAAGGCAAGCGGAGGGTAAAATTTGTTTACAGTGGTAACAAAAGTGGGCAATAACGAAATGTTAGCTGATTCCACACCTGCGTGTTTTTTTTCTCTGGACTTTAATAGAAAAGAAAATTGGTAAATCATGAAATAGGTTCCTGACTTGCTATTGCTTATTCTGCACTAGCACCAAAGACCAACTTCACTTCCAAACTCTGGGGTTAACGGCTCACTAGCCTATGTACTGGTGTACCTCCAGAGGCAAGCAATTGTGCAAGGGTTCAACGTTAACAAAAAAATACAGATTGTCCCTAACTTCTCGCGAATGTTGATTGATTAATGCTTGTCAGGATAGCAATGATCACAGCAGTGCTAAATGTGGAGGAATGTTTTTACCTACATTCCACCACTGTTTGCTCCAGTCTGTTTTTTAGCTGGCCAGGAAACTCGAGCCTCTTGGTTTCCTGATCCACTGTGTAATAATAATACGGAGGAAGAAATTGGTGTGAAATTTACTGCTATGAGGGATTAAAAAAAAGTTGTGCTTTCCTTTTAACATCTAAAAGTATTTTTCCAACAGAAGTGAATCCAGGAGTAATGGAAGAGTCAACTTTCTTTGCATGTGGGTATCGGGGTATGTTTTGACTACAAGCACAATAAAACAACGCTACATGCTGGTGGCATATGACATCATGACCTAAATATGTTTTTAAAAATCATTTATTACTGTCTGTAAACAGTGAAGTTAGCACAAGGGATGATGAAAAAACAGGATTGATTCCTCCTTGGATTGAGAATCATTGGTGGCCCATTAGGATTCCAGATGTCGTTTTGTGTGCTTTTCCATTTGTTTTCCGACATTTTACCACTTGGACCTTTCGTGCCGTCTCTAGTGCTTGTGAGGGATGTTGGCTTTTCTGCTTGAGGTCTTCCTGAAGAAACATAGCAGCCTGAGCGACAGGAATAAAGCAGCCTATTGTCCACGCTCTGAGTTGTGGGAAACAACTGGGCTGTTGTCAAAGGTCAAACACCATGTTGTCTAAAACTGCTAATGGGAACACCTATATCTGTGGGCAGAGAAGATTGGATCCAGTAGCGTGACAATGTATTATTTTACATAATGTGCGCTTTTTAAATCGACAACTGAATGCTTGCATTGCATTGAACTTTTTTTGATAGCTCAGATTGACTCCTTTGTTTAATCCATTGTGGTGTTAAAGAGAGCAGAGAAAATAGAATAATGTTGTGATTAGCTCCACGGTTGCAATACTCTGATAATTTCTCATGTTAAACTGTTCATGTTCCAATGGAATATTATTCACCCGGTGGGGAGGGGGGGGGGGGGGGGGGGGGGGGGGGGGGGGGGGTTAAAATGCTTTTATTTTTTGCGTGAACTGATTGAAAATAGAAAATTAAAAGGCAGTTTTGACATTTATCGAATATTATAATTCACAAAAGGGAATACTGTTTTTCTTAGAATTGAAATAAAGCCACATAGATGTCAATATTACAGGATATTCATGGAGTAGTGCATTGATGATTTTTCAAGATTAAGCCTTTTTCCAGAGCCAGCAGTTTTACATTCTGCTATATGTTTATAGCCACAAGTTCCAAGTTTTCCTATTTGCTTAAGAGCTTTAATTGAACAATTCGTCAATTTAATTCCTGCCGATTCTTAAGATTACAGATTTGAACGCAGAAGGCAAGAAGCCCACATCCAAGTTTGTGTTATGTGTAGATGTCATTAAATTGAGTGAAAAAAAATGATAGTAACTTGATATCATTTGAAAAGGGTGAGTGCAAGGTTAGTGACTAAGTGACTACTGGTGCACTTTGAAAAAGATCACATGCAAATTAATTGTGACATGCTTGTTGTCCTAATTTATACTCAATGGCGAGCTGAAACAAGACCTGAACTGCACTCAAGCAACCTGCAGCTGTTAACACAGGTAGAAAGAGGTGTTCTGTGCTTTCAGTGGAATTACAAAGCTTTTTTTCAAAAGAAGGGCTATAATTTTCTCTGGCCTTTTGTGTTTAAACCTTTAAGGACCACTGGTGTATTTCACAACCAAACTGAAAAACATGGCAAACTTTGTTGTGGTTTGATAATAATTACGATCCTGTTTATCTTTGTTTTTAGATGATGCTTTATCAAAAGTCATAAAAAAATTAAATGACTAATATTTTTATGGTCTATAGGACGGATTTTAACAGAAAAATTTCGAAGTTCATTTGTGACGCATTTTGCAGGGAGTTTCTCACCTGCTCTGCTGTTGAGTTCCCCACTGCTTTCAAATGACATTTAGTCACTTTTTTGGACCCTGGGGAGTTTCTCACCGGTTTAGCCCACACTTAGGGCGGGATTCTCTGGCCACGCCTGTCCGAGGTCAAATGACTTTTCTGTTGTCTGCATCTCACCCATGACGATCTTGTGCCAGGTGGGGCAGAAGAATCCAGCCCTTAGAATTTATTTTAGCACTGAGGAGCTGAACTCCGAGATCGGGCTGCTATTTTGAAAGAGTGCCCAAATCTGGAAGTGAGTTTGTGTTCCCCTCACACCCACATCCATGGGCAATGTCACCCCCCGCCACACACACGGGGGCAATACCCCACATCCCCCAAGTGAGGACACCCCGCTATGGGGTCCCTGAGGGGCCCCACTCAGGCCCTTCCAAGCACCCTTACAGCGCACATTCCCTTCCAGGAACTCCAACCGTCACTCCCCCAACCTCCCGGAGGCTTTGACAAAGGATCATCTGGACACTAAACGTTAGCTCTTTCACCTCCCTACAGATGCTGCCAGACCTGCTGAGTTTTTCCAGCATTTTCTCTTTCGTTTCAGATTCCAGCATCCGCAGTAATTTGCTTTTGTCTCAGAGGCCCCGACTTGCCTGCCCTGCACAACCCCATCCTTCAAACTCAACCACCCCCCCCCCAAACCCACCTTCCTCTCATTGACATGGCCCCCATCGGGTCCTGGCCCTTGGTAGTGCCACCCTGGCACTCAGGCACCCTTGCACTGGCACTGAAGCAGTGTTCCTCTAGCTTAACTGCCATTTCAGCACCTTGGCAGTGGCAGTGCCAAGGTTCCCATGCTTCAGGAGGGGGCTGCCAGGGAGACACCCTACACTGACCTCAACCACCTAGGTGTCTCTGGCTTGGAGACCCCCTAGGTGCCGTTTCGTCTGGTCTACAAGTGTGTAGACCAGTACTGAACGGCGCCCGGCTCGGCTGCGGCCTCGCTGGGGAGACCAATGGATCCCTCAAGACCGGTGGATGCTGGGTAAGTCGCTGAAGTGGTTTAAAACCGGCTTCGGCACGCGCTGTTTGGTCCTGCCAATTGTGTATGGGATTCCGACTCCGACGCTTTGTAGGACTTGGGTGAATCGCACAAGGCGTGAAATCTTCCGGGAAGCCCGTGAATGAGCTCTCCCGAGATTCACCGACTGCACCGCACTCCAGTGAGAGCGCAACACGGCCGGTGGACCGCGGCCGTAGAACATTTTTCAGCACTGGGGAGCAGAACACATGAGATCAGGCTGCCTTTTTGAAAAGGTGCCCAATCTCTATGTAAGCTTGTTGGTCCCCCATACCCTCCACCCATGGTCAGTGTCACAACCCACACATGTGCATTAGCCCCCCCCCTCCCCCAAGTGAGGATAGCCCGCTATGGGGTTCCTTGTTGGAGGGGGAGTCCTCTTCAGAGGCCCCTACTTAACTGCCCTGCAACCACCAATCCTTCATGCCCTCCCTCCAACCTTCTTTCATGGGCATGGCCCTCCTTGGGCCCTGACCCGAGAACCTTGGCTTGCCAGGGTGGCAGTGCCAAGGTGCCAGCTGGGCAGTGCCAAGGCACCCCCAGCCTAATCTGATGTGAAAGTCAGTGGTGTCACAACAAGGTTTTCCCAGGCTGCAAGCAACAAAATCGAGGTCATGCCTTATTCCGAAGACTCCCAGGTAATTTCCGGGAAATTGAGTGTCTGAATTTGACATCTGAAAGACCAATCAGACCCTTAGCGTGCTGCAAAGAGATTTGTTTCTCCCTAATCTGGTGTTTCTGGACACTAATTAAATACAGAAAAATGGGGCGGAGACATGGCAATTCTGGACAATCTGTTAATGTTAAAATTTGTTGTGTAAATCACCATACCAGTTCTTTTAGAAATTGAGTAGTTCAGAGCAATGTATTTCTGCAGGTTGCATTCAGCCATATCTGATCGCAGTTGCCTTTCAAGTATTTATTTTTAAAATTTCTTTGTTCACAGTCAGTGGGCATCACTGGCATGGGCAACATTTATTACCCATCCCAAATTTCCCTTGAAAAGGTGGTGGTGAGCTGCTGCCTTGAACTGCTGCAGTCCATGTGGTGTCAGCACACCCACTATGCTGTTAGATGGAAGTTCTAAAATTTTGACCCAGCAACGGTCGAGGAACGATGACACAGTTCCTAAGACTTTTAAAAGACGTTTTAATAATTTTTAAAGGTCATGCATCTTGCAGATATTTTTAAGGTAGTTTGTTTTTCCTACAGCTTTCACTCTTGCATGCTTCCAAAGATGTATTCCTTACTTTTTCTCTCGGTGAGCCTGCCACAAAAGATTGCCATGTAATGTTATGTTCACAGCACTATACTGACAGAATGTGTCAAGAGATATCCTTGTTTTGAGTCAAAGGCTTCCAGAATTGAGTTTTGTGAAACTAAGGATTGAAGATGCACACAGGCAGCGAAAAAGAAAGAATCACTGACACAGAGGCTGAGAGAGATATGTATATCCACAGGAGCAGAGAAAGTGAATTGTTTCTTAAGTGGATGTCAGTCTGGTGTTCAAACAGCAGCCTTCCTGCACAGTTGACACATAGCCAGCAACAAGCTCATTCTTAGCCTGCCACTTCTGGAAAGGCTAGTAATCATTGCCAAAGGACATGATGGAGACGGATTCATTTTGTGGTTTTCTGAAGGTAACTGGCTGAGCATCTGGAGAGAAGACAGTTGTTGAACTATCGGATAAGTGCAAGGGAGTGGGACTAGCTGAATTGTTCTTACAGAGAACCAGCACAGACAAGACTGGCCAAATGGTTTCCTTCTTTGCTGTAACCTGAGTCAACCTGGATGTTTGGAACAGGAATAGGCCATTCAGCCTCTCGATCCTGTCCTGACATTTAATGAGATCATGGCTGAGTCGGAGGTAGGGCGGGAGTCGCCGGGGTCAGCAGAAGTTTGCTGGCTCACAGGAGTGCTATGGATGGAGGGGCGCGGCTAGGAGGGGTCCTAGCCTTGGAGGGGGGGGGGGGTACCGGGTTGCTGCTGAAACGGTCAGGAAGGAGCTGGAGGGCTGGAGGGGGGGGGGGGGGGGGGGGGGGGGAGTTGCCGCCGTGGGAAACTGGCAGAACGGGGGACGCTAGTCGGTGGTGGGCAAGGGATGGGGTATGGCTAATCGGCAGGGGAGGGGGGCAGGGAGCCCTCTGATCCGGCTGATAACCTGAAATGTGAGGGGGCTGAATGGGCCGGTCAAACGGGCCCGGGTATTTGAGCACCTGAAGGGGCTGAAGGCGGATGTGGCCATGCTCCAGGAGACACACCTGAGAGTGGCGGACCAGGTTTGGCTGAGGAAGGGATGGGTGGGCCAAGTATTTCACTCAGGGCTGGATGAGAAGAGTAGGGGGGTGGCGATCCTGGTGGGAAGAAGGTGTCGTTTGAGGCGTTAAATGTGGTGGCTGACAGTGGCATGAGATATGTGATGGTGAGTGGTAAGCTGCAGGGGGAGCGGGTGGTGTTGGTGAATGTTTACACCCCAAATTGGGACGATGCGGGGTTTATGCGGCGTATGTTGGGCCGCATTCCGGACCTGGAGGTGGGGGGCCTGATCATGGGGGGGGACTTCAACAGGGTACTCGATCCACCATTGGATCGATCCAAGTCCCGGACGGGTAGGAGGCCGGCGGCGGCTAAGTAGTTGAGGGGATTTATGGACCAGATGTGGGGGGTGGATTCCTGGAGGTTTGCGAGGCCAAGGGCCAGGGAGTACTCGTTTTTCTCCCACGTACATAAGGCCTTCTCGAGGATTGATTTTTTTGTCTTGAGCAGGGGGTTGGTTTCGAGGGTGGAGGATGTGGAATACTCCGCCATTGCCATTTCAGATCATGCCCTGCACTGGATGGACCTCGGGCTGGGGGAAGAGAGGGACCAACGTCCGCTCTGGCGCTTGGAGGTGGGGCTGCTGGCAGATGAGGAGGTGGCGAGAGGGTTCGGGGGTGTATCGCGAGGTATCTTGAGGCCAATGACAACGGGGAGGTCCGAGTGGGGACGGTCTGGAAGGCATTGAAGGCGGTGATGAGGGGGGAATTGATCTCCATCCGAACCCATAGGGAGAGGTGCGCGTGGATAGGAGATATGCGGAGGCTCCAGAGGAGGGATTGCTGGGGGAGAGGCGTAACCTTCAGGCCAGATTTGACCTATTGACTGCCAGAAAGGCGGAAGCTCAGTGGAGGAAAGCACAGGGGGCGAGGAAGGGGCAGCTTGGAAGAGGATGGAGGTGGCGTCATGTGTGGGCACGAGCCTGGAGGCGCTGGTCACGGCGCTGCTGCCGCTCCCTCCAACGAGGTATACCACGAGCCCGGTGGTGGCGGCTACCCTCAAAATTTGGGGGCAATGGAGACGACATAGGGGAGAAGTGGGGGGCTCGATGGAGGCCCCGATACGGGGGAACCATCGGTTTGTCCCAGGGAGCATTGATGGCGGATTTATGGGCTGGCACAGGGCAGGGGTTAGGAGGTTGAGGGACCTGTTTGTGGAGGGGAGGTTCGCGAGCCTGGGGAAGTGAGAGGGGAAGTTTGGGCTCCCCCTGGGGAACATGTTTAGGTACATGCAGGTGAGGGCGTTTGCCAGGCAGCAGGTGGAGGGGTTCCCCTTGCTGCCCCCACGAGGGGTGTGGGATCGGTTGCTCTCGGGGATGTGGGTTGGAGGAGGGAGGATTTTGGACACATACCAGGTAATGCAGGAGGTAGACGAGGCCTCGGTGGAGGAACTGAAGGGTAAATGGGAAGAGGAGCTGGGTGAGGAGGTTGAGGAGGGGACGTGGGCGGATGCCCTGGAGAGAGTGAATTCCTCCTCTTCCTGTGCGAGGCTTAGCCTCATACAGTTCAAGGTGCTGCATAGGGCCCACATGACTGGGACGAGGATGAGTAGGTTTTTCGGGGGCGAGGACAGGTGTGCTAGGTGCTCGGGGACCCCAACGAACCACGCGCATATGTTTTGGGTGTGCCCAGCGCTGGGGGAGTTTTGGAAGGGGGTAGCAAGGACGGTGTCGAGGGTGGTGGGATCCAGAGTCAAGCCAGGCTGGGGACTCGCTGAGCCCCTTAACTCATACTTTATCTTCTCTATCTGCAGGAAGTCATACAGGTCACCCAACCATGCTGCTACCCCAGTGGCGATGCCGACCACCACTCCAGCAAAATTCTTCGCCGTGCAATCAGAGAGGCGAAGGCCAAGACATCGGCTTTCCTCCTCTCCATGAGCTCCGGCTTCTCTGAAACCCCAAATATCACCACCAAAGGGTCCGGGTCCACTCCCTCCTCCACTATCCTGGCTAAAACCGCGCAGAATCTTCCCAATTTTTCACAAAGCCAAAACATGTGCGCATGATTCGCTGACCCCCGACCACACCTCTCACCCCCTGCCACCCCCTGAAAGAACCCATTCATTCTCGCCTGAGTCATATGCACTCTGTGCACCACCTTAAACTGTATCAGGCTCACCCTTGCACAAGTGGAGGTCCCGTTTACCCTTCGCAGTGCCTCACTCCATTCTCCCCTGTTGATCTCCCCTCCGAATTCCGCTTCCCATTTCTCCTTGATCTTCACCACCCGCTCGCCTCCCTGCTCCCCCAGCTACTTGTGTATATATATCCCCAATTCTTCCCTCCCCTTCCACATCCGGAAGCAGCAGTCGCTCCAGCAGGGTGTATCCCAGCAATCTAGGGAACCCCTTCCAGACCTTTCGCGCAAAGTCCCTAACCTGTAGATACCTGAACTCACTCACCCTCGGCAGCTCTACCCTCTCCCTTAGCTCCTGCAGACTGGCAAACCCTTTGTCCAAATACAAATCCCTCACCTTGACCAACCCCACTTCCCTCCACCTCCTGTATACGCTATCCATCCCCCCGGCTCAAACCCATGATTCTCGCACAGCGGCGTTAGCACCGACATCCCTTCCACCCTAAAATGCCTCCAAACCTCCGCAACAGGCCCATAATCCTTCCCATACTCTCCAACGGATCCGAAATATACAGCATGAGGTCATCGGCATAGCGCCACACCCGATGCTCCCTCTGTCCCCTCATTATCCCCTGCCTCTCTGCCGACCCCCTGAGTGCCGTCGCCAATGGCTCTATGGCCAGCGCAAACAGCAGCGGTGTCAGCGGGGACCCCTGCCTCATACCCCTGTGTAAGTCAAAGCTTCGTGAGCTCATATAATTCGTCCTCACCCTCGCTCTTTGCGCCACATACAACAACCATACCCATACCACAAATCTCGGTCCAAACCCAAACCTTCCCAAAACTTCGAACAAGTACCGCCACTCCACCCGTTCAAATGCTTTCTCCGCATCCATGGACAGCACCACCTCCGGTACCAGAGGTCTTGACGGATTCATCACCACATTCAACAGCCGTCTTATATTACACGTGAGCTGCCTGCCCTTCACGAAGCCTGTTTGATCTTCTGCAACGACCCCCGGGACACAATCCTCCATCCTCCCCGCCAACAACTTAGCCAATACTTTCACATCCGTGTTCAATGTGATATGGGTCTATACAACCCACATTCCACTGGATCCTTCCATTTTTGGGGGGATTAGTGTGATTACTGCCTGCTTCATCATCTCCGGCAACTCCCCCTTCTCCATTGCTTCATTAAACAGTCTCAACAGATGTGGTGCCAGGTCGGCCGCAAATTCCTTATAAAATTCTGCCAGGTACCCATCCGGCCCAGGGGCCTTCCCCGACTTCATACCCCTGATACTATCCAGCACCTCCCTCAGCCCCAGGGGCTCCTCCAATGCCTGCCTCTTTGCTTCCTCCAACTGGGGAAATTCCAGCTCATTCAGAAACCACCCCTCCTCTCCTCCTGGATCTGCCTCATAAAGTCTCTGGTAATACTCTGTAAATGCCTCATTTATCTTCCCCTGGCTCTGACACTACATCCCCAGCCCCAGTCCAGATCTTCAATATTTCCCTGGATGCAGCCTGCCTCTGCAGCTGGTGTGCCAGCATACGGCTCGCCTTCTCCTCGTACTCGTATTGCACCCCTCTTGCCTGACGCAGTTGCCCTACTGCCCTCCCCATTGTCAGCCTGTCAGATTGCCCATGCAACTTTTTCCTCCTTGCTAGTCCCTCCACGGTGGGCACCCTCGAATATTCCCTGTCCACCTCTACTATCTCGCTCACTGGACAGTCATGTTCCACCCTCCTTATTCGCACGAACCGTAAATGAGATAATTTCTACCCGGACTACTGCCTTCAGTACTTCCCAAAAATGTCCGCCGCCACCTCCCCATTCTGACTGAACTCCACATAATCACTAATCGCCAACCTTATCACAAAAACTTCCATCCGCCAACAACCCCGAGTCAAACCTCCACCCCGGCCTCTGCTCTCGTCCAGTACTGAACCGAATATCCAACCAGTAGGGTGCATGGTTCTAGATAACTATCCCCGCATACTCTGCCCCCTCCACCCTAACCAAAATCTCCCGACTCACTACAAAGTAATCAATCCTCAAATACACCTTATAGACGTGTGAAAAGAAGGAATACTCCCTTCCCCCTGGGTTCTGAAAGTGCCATGGATCCACCATACCCATCCTCTCCATTAACACCCCCCAGCTCGCTTGCCATTCGTATCTTATCCATCGACCTGGGGCTCGATCTATTCACCCTCGGCTCCAGGATACAGTTAGAATCTCCTCCCATGATCAACTGGTACATGGCCAAATCTGGGATTGCTGCCAGCAACCCCCTCATAAAACCCACATCATCCCAATTTGGGGCATACACATTTACCAACACTACCGGTGTCCCTTCCAATACCCCCACTCATAATCACCTATCTCCAACCTGGATCCCTCATCTCCTTCACACTCACGAATCCCATTTTTTTGCTCATTAAAATTGCTACACCCCTTAATTTCAAATCAAACCCCGAGTGAAAAACCTGCCCGACCCACCCCTTCCTTAACCTAACCTGGTCCTTCAATGGAGGTGTGTCTCCTACAAAAAGACAACCCCCACGATCAAGCTCCTGAGGTGGGCGAACACCCGCGACCTTTTAACCGGCCCATTCAGTCCCCGGACGTTCCACGTTACCAACCTTACCGGAGGCTTGCGCCTCCAATCCCCTCTACTGTCCGTCATCTTCCCCACTTAACTCCCACCCCTTTAATTCCACTCTGTACCTAGCCCATCCCAGATGGCCCGTTTCTTTGCCCTTTTAAAAAAATATTTTTATTGAGGTATTTGTAAAATGTTATAACAAAAACAGAAAAAAAACAATAAACATTAATCATTAACAAGGTGCAAAAATAGATATTTCCCCAAACAGCTCCGTCTTCACAGACCACCTAAAATAACATAAAAGACAACACTTATCCCCCCCCCTCGGAAAGCTGCTACTGCCGACACTTTAAGTTTCCCCAAGAAAGTCGACAAACGACTGCCACTTGCAGGTGAACCCTAACATTGATCCTCTTAAGGCAAACTTTATTTTCTCGAGGCTGAGAAACCCAGCCATGTCACTAACCCAGGTCTCTACACTCGAGGGTTTTGAGTCCCTCCATATTAAATGGATCCTTCTCCGGGCTACCAGGAGGCAAAGGCCAGAACATCGGACTCTTTCACTCCCTGAACTCCCGGGTCTTCTGACACCCCAAAGGAACTCGGCACAACCCGCGTGCCTAGCACCTTGGATATTGCCTTGGCAAACCCCTGCCAGAACCCTCCAAGCTTCGGGCATGCCCAAAACATATGGACATGGTTTGCTGGGATCTTGCACATCTGTCTTCCACCCCGAAAAACTTGCTCATCCTCGCCGCCGTCATGGGTGCCCTATAGGCCACCTTAAACCTGATTAAACGGAGCCTAGCACATGATGAGGAGTAATTAACCCTACTTAGGGCTTCCGCCCACAGACCTGGCTCCAACTCTCCTCCTAGCTCCTCCTTCCATTTGCCCTTAAGTTCCTCCACCGGGGTTTCCTCCGCCTCCGCCAGCTCCTGGTAGATATCCGACACCTTCCCCGCCCCCACCCAGGTATCAGAAACTACTCTATCCTGTATCCCAGTGGCGGCAGGAGCGGAAAGACCACCACCTGTTTCCTCCCTTTCTTTTCTCTTGACCATATCATCTCTCATCCCCCGCCGCGTCACAGAAACCACCCCCCCCCCCCCCCCCCCGCTTTTCCCTTTCCCCGTCTCTTCCCCCCCCCCCCCCCCCCCCCACTTCCCCTTTCCCCCTGGCCACCCCTCTTGGCCTTCTCCCCCACCACCTCACTTCCGTTCCCCAGCATAACCTGCTGGCATGGCTGCCCCTGCCCAAAGGCACATCCTAATGACCTCCCCCTCCCTCTCCCCCCCCCCCCCTCCCCCCCCCACTCCTCAGCTCAAAGAAGAAGGCCTCCTGATGGCCTTACCCTCCCCCACTCAATCAAAGACTTCTCCTGAACTCCAGGTAGCCGTCTCCAAAAGCAAACAGACAGATGTTAAACACAAACAGTCCCATAAAACAGGAGGGCGGATGGAAACACCATCCCTGCATAAACTTTTCACCCCTCCAACTCCTTACAATCTCAACATTGAACAGAACCCCCCCCCACAAAAAAAGGCGAAAATCCCCCAATCCCTACACCGACTTCAAACATGCCGCCGACCATTACATAGTGCCAGCACCCCGGTTCCCAAGCATTGTCCATTCAGTTCTCCCCCAATTTATGCTCCTTAATGAAGTCTTCGGCCGCTTCTGGGGTCTCGCTATAATACTCCCAGGCCTCCGAGCGGCACCCATAATTTCGCCGGGTAGAGCACCCCAAACCTGATTAGCCGCCGGTACGGTCCCTCCCAGTCACAGCTATGCTTCCCCCTGGCCCACCGTAGAATTTTGTCTTTCTTCACAAATTTATGGAGTCTATCGATCACCGCTTAGGGCTCCCCAGCTCTAGGCTTTTGCCTCAGAGACCTATGCGCTCGGTCCACTTCAGGGGCCTTATCTAGCACCCCTTCTGTGGTCCGGGATCACTTCTTCAATCTCCAGAATCTGTGACCCCTGCACCTCCAAACACCTCTCCCTCCACTCCAGAGTACTCTTCAGCGGTGCCACAGCTTCTGCAATGGCCTTTGCATGATCCTCATGCATTTCTTTCCTCTGTTTATAGAATTTCTCCTTGATAAAAGTCAGCTTTCCTGTTTCTGGGGCCTTACAGCTTGCCCCTTCCCCCACCTGCATGCTGGAAGAGACTGTCTGTGAAGCACAAGACTGTTTCAACTTTCCAGCCAAACCTCTCACTGTTTTCTGCCGGGCCCGGTGATCAGAAGGCATACCATTCCAGGGATAAACTACTCCTCTAACATTCAGCTACGCCTTTCATCAAAATTTCACCCGGATCTGTGTAAAAAGAGCCCTTTTCTGTGACTTTGAACAGGAACAGCCCTTATGTGACCAATTACTCCATGGTCACAAGCGGAAGTTGTGCTCTTGAATCCATTTGTCATCAAGGATGGACTTACCACATAAATTCATGAGAAGCTGACTGACCAAGTATGAAAACATTTGAGATCCAGGGTTTTAGGACTCTGATCCAATAACATCATAGAAGCTCTCATTAGGCACTTCTTGAATTGTAAAGCCACCTTTGTTAGCATGATAATGTTTGCAGATGTTTCCAGTATTTTGCCATACTGGCACATTCTCATCTTGCTTGATCTTTGTTCTAATAATAATAATCTTTATTGTCACAAGTAGGCTTACATTAACGCTGAATGAAGTTCCTGTGAAAAGCCCCTAGTCGCCACATTCAGGCGCCTGTTTGGGTACACAGGGAGAATTCAAAATATCCAAATTACGTGACAGCACATCTTTCGGGACTTGTGGGAGGAAACCGGAGCACCCGGAGGAAACCCACGCAGACACAGGACGAACGTGCAGACTCAAGCCAGGAATTGAACCTGGGACCCTGGTGCTGTGAAGCAACAGTGCTAACCAATGTGCTATCGTGCAGCCCTGTTTTTGAGGTCATGAAGCTTCTTGCTGCATCGCATAGATGCATGGCAGAAATAATTCATTGAGTCAGTGACATTCTTCAAAGTTGTCTTCTGATGGATTATGTTGATAAACCATTCTGCGTATCCCCTGTAGATCAGATAAGCTGATCTGTAGCCCTCTATCACGAAAGCATGCTTTGCAACAAGTTGCTGAACCATAATCTCCATAGAATTGTGCTGTACACAGTTGGCTGTGTGGCTTGGGCGGTTGTTCTCTCTGCTGAAGCAATTATTGAGCAACCAAGCTGGAGGATTCAAGAATCCCTCTGGAGACTTGAGCACGAAAATCTGGGCTGCAATACTTGGGAGGTGTGGCACTGTTTGAAGACTTAGCCGGATGCAAAAGTTCCCATGTCACTTCAAAGAAGAACAAAGGAATTATCCCTGGTGTCTTGGCCAATATTCATTTCGCAGTCAACAACATTGACCTGGAAATTATCACATTTCTGAGAGTTTGCTGTGCACAAATTGACTCCTGTGTTTCCTACAGTACAACAGTGATGGCACATTAACCATGTTTCCATTGCTGGAAAGTGCTTTGGGATTTTCTGAGATCATGAAAGACACTGTATAAATTTGAGACTTATTTTTTAAAAAGGTGCTAAAATTAAATTATTGCAACACTGTTTGGATTGGACAGAATTCCTGTGTAAATAACAATGAATTTAATTCCAATAGTCTCACTCAAAGGAAACCAAAGAGGTATTACCATTTCAGTTCCCCAAATAAGAAGCCTTTGCACTCATACTTCATGAAACATTGACAAAATAGCCAAAACTCTTTCTTGTGTACTTGCTGCCGTCAGCTGTCCTTCAATTTGCCGATAATGTCTACGCAGGTTCGCAAGTGTTTATCATGACAGAGCAGGTCGATTCTCGGCCCACTGTCTGTTGAGCGCATGGGATAGGACCCAGCAGGCGGGATTTACTTCCTTTTCTTTCCTTCTTTACTGTCTCACTGCCTCATCATTGGACATTGTGACTCAAAGCATGATGCAGCTAAATGAACAGGTTGTCGGCATTTTGAATGATTGGTAGCAAACTCCTCCTTGTCATTAACATTAAATGTTGCCATGCTTCAAAGGAGAACGTCAGAGTGCCTTTGAAGTGTTTTCTTTAAACTCCCCCTGAATGTTAGCTATTTGAGAGTTGGGAAAACAGGACCTGACCGGAGAGATGACTGCCAGCCATCCAAATACAGTGTCCTGTACATCAAAGTTGAATTTGCAGCAGTTTGGCTGAATACTTGTGGAGCTGGCTTCAAAAAGGACACTTGAGTTTGTTCGATGGTCCTCCTATTTAATCCAGGGGATGTGGTGGAGGCATTGCTGATAAAATTTCCCTTGCGCTCTTGTGTGGCGCTGCTCTGTACACTAGAACTTCTGTTAACTTGCGGAGGTCAGTGTTGTCAAACGCTCGCTATCGTAATTTGTAGAAAGTTGATCTGGCGCAGCTGATCCAGTGTTGAATCTCCTCAATGGTAGCCTTTGGAGAGGCGGGTGCCTAAGCATAGGAAATGCTCAACATACTTCAGAGTCTCTTCACCATATGTGTGAGGTGAACTACTTGGTTGACCAGGTGTATGATCGACATGAGTATGTTTTTGGCAACGTTTACGGACAGGCCAGGTTTATTGTACGCAGAATTGATGAGATCGATAATGGCTTACATAGTGGGAAACAACACTGCAGTTCTCTGTAAGCTGCAGTTCATGATTGTCGACGGTCAGTTTAGTTTTAGCACAAGAGGTGACTGAGGTTAAAGAGATTTCTACCTTGGTGGTATTTAACACCCAGAAGCCAGTTGACCTTTGATATAAATAACCACTGTCAGGTGGATTGTAATGAGTATATCACACAGCCTTGCTTGATCCCGGTCTGGAATTTGAAATCATCTGTTTCAGAACTCCTGTTTTAGGGTTGTTTCAGTCATATCATTATGAAGCAATTGCAGGATTGTGGTGGAGCTACCACTGGGATTCTATCACAGGGTATTGGGAAATAGACTGGAGAGTATCAACTGCTACTGTGAGTTCACAGTTAAAGAGCTGTTGAAATCTTCTTCCCAGCATTGATGGATGGTATTGTAGGGTAGATTCGGGGCGGGGGGGGGGGGGGGGGGGGGGTTGTTGGAGGGTGTCGGAGGGTCAGGGGGAGTCGGAGGGTTGGGGAGAGTCAGAGTGTCACAGTGAATGAGAATATTGGAAGATCTGGGGGGTCAGGGGTGAGTTGGACAGTCAGCGGCAGGCGGGCCAGAAGGTCAGGGGAGAGTCGAGGGTCAGGAGAAAGGCGGAGGGTTGGAAGGTTTGGGGATTGTCAGGGAGACGTCTGAGAGTCCGGGGTGGGTTAGTGGGCGAGTTGGAGGGTCTGGGGGAGAGTTGGAAGATTCGGGAGGGGGGTGGTTTGGAGTGTCATCAGGATTGGGTGGGTGTTGGAGGGTTGATGGGGTGTCATAGGGTGAGCAGGGTGTCAAAGAGGCAGGGAAGGGAGTTGGCCAGTTAGGGGGTGGTTGGAGGGGTGTCTGTGAGATGTCAGAGGATCAGCAGGGAAGGAAGTCAAATAATCGGGGAATGTTGAAGGGAGGTTGGTGGGGAGTCAGAGGTTTAGTGGGGTTGGAGCGGGTTCTGGAAGTTCAATGGGTTTTGAGGTCACTGGGGATCGTAGAGGCATGGGCTGACCCAGCCGGGACTCTCAGACTCCTCCCTGACCATCAGAGTGTGTCCAGACTGAGATTATTGACTATTTTCCTTTGTACTAATTATAACTCCAACCAGTGGAGAGTAATCCCACGATTCCCAATGTCATCAATTTTGCGAGGATTCTTTGCTGTCATACTCAGTTAAATGCTGCCTTGATGTCAAAGGTAGTCACTCTCACCACATTCTTGAATTCAGGTCCTTAATGCATGCTTGGACAAAGGTTGTAATGAAATCTGAAACCAAGTGGGCATGGCGGAAATTGAACTGAGCATCGGTGAGCAGGTTATTGCTGAGCTAGTTTCACTTGATAGCACTGTTGACAACTTGGGCAATTTCCCACTTTATTGGGTAGATGCTTAGAACAGCTTGGTTCGGGCAGTGTTGTGACAAATTCATTCACACAATTAGGATGTAATATACTCCCTGAGATAAAAATCACATTTACTTATTCCTCTTTATTTTATATCTATTAGTTTTTACTATGTATCCTCTAGATCAAAAGCCCAACCAGGTAACAGAGGACGTTAGTGCTCGCAAACAACTGACCATTGGACTGTAATCCATGACTTGGCTGCACCTGAATACGACCTTGGCTGTACCTGAATACGGCCTTGGCTGTACCTGAATACGGCCTTGGCCGTACCTGAATACGACCTTGGCTGTACCTGAATACGACCTTGGCTGTACCTGAATACGACCTTGGCTGTACCTGAATACGACCTTGGCTGTACCTGAATACGGCCTTGGCTGTACCTGAACACGGCCTTGGCTGTACCTGAACATGGCCTTGGCTGTACCTGAATATGGCCTTGGCTGTACCTGAACATGGCCTTGGCTGTACCTGAACATGGCCTTGGCTGTACCTGAATATGGCCTTGGCTGTACCTGAATACGGCCTTGGCTGTACCTGAATACGGCCTTGGCTGTACCTGAATATGGCCTTGGCTGTACCTGAACATGGCCTTGGCTGTACCTGAATATGGCCTTGGCTGTACCTGAACATGGCCTTGGCTGTACCTGAATACGACCTTGGCTGTACCTGAATACGACCTTGGCTGTACCTGAATACGGCCTTGGCTGTACCTGAACACGGCCTTGGCTGTACCTGAACATGGCCTTGGCTGTACCTGAACATGGCCTTGGCTGTACCTGAATATGGCCTTGGCTGTACCTGAATAACGCCTTGGCTGTACCTGAATACGGCCTTGGCTGTACCTGAATACGGCCTTGGCTGTACCTGAATACGGCCTTGGCTGTACCTGAATACGGCCTTGGCTGTACCTGAATACGGCCATGGCTGTACCTGAATACGGCCTTGGCTGTACCTGAATACGGCCTTGGCTGTACCTGAATACGGCCTTGGCTGTACCTGAATACGGCCATGGCTGTACCTGAATACGGCCTTGGCTGTACCTGAATACGGCCTTGGCTGTACCTGAACATGGCCTTGGCTGTACCTGAACATGGCCTTGGCTGTACCTGAATATGGCCTTGGCTGTACCTGAATACGGCCTTGGCTGTACCTGAATACGGCCATGGCTGTACCTGAATACGGCCTTGGCTGTACCTGAATACGGCCTTGGCTGTACCTGAATATGGCCTTGGCTGTACCTGAATATGGCCTTGGCTGTACCTGAACATGGCCTTGGCTGTACCTGAATATGGCCTTGGCTGTACCTGAATACGGCCTGGGCTGTACCTGAATAACGCCTTGAGTGACATGTCTTGCAGTTGGTTTCAAAACTTTTTGTTGATGATTTTCCGTACCAGTCTAGTTAATAATAAGAAACTTAAACTGTGCAGAATTACAGGTGTAACCAAAACCTTATTGCTTCATGTGTATTGGAAAAATCACTATGCTACCCATAATTTTCCTACATTATGACAGTGACTATCCTTCAAAAGTACTTGATTAGCTATAAAGTATTTTGGGATGTGAAAAATGCAATAGAATGTAAGTTATTTATTCATTAATGTATTGCTGTAGCACCAAAACTGTCATCAATTAATTAATTTGAGTAGCGTATGACAGCTTATAATTAATAATGAGAACTAATATTTATGTTTACATTATGATTCCTAATTGGGAGCAAATATTTATTGTAAATCAAAATGTTTCTCTTTGAGCTTGCAAGTACATAATCGTTGGAGAAAATAAGGAGTGACGGATGAAAAACAAAGCAGAAGCCACCCAACTTTCCATTCATTTCAGATGGAAAATCTGTTGGTTTCCATCATGACCACATGTTCCACCCAAGGAACTTATTTACGCTTGAGCGCAAGAGAGAAAATCGCCTCCTGTATTAATTGCCGTCATGTATGGTTCTGCAGTTTAAATTTGTCATTTTGGTAAATTGAACAATCTGTAATTATTATTTATGTTATTCTAGAAATTAAGTAAGCATCTTGTCAGTGTGCTGCTAGTATCTTTAAATCATACCAACATGTATTCTAGATGGCACAATTGTTACATTCAGGTTTTGTGTATTCAGCAACACAAGTCACACATTGTTATGCTATTTATCATTGCGATAAATCATTTTCTTGCCATTCGTGAGCTATTGCTGCAAAACCATGACCTTGTATTACACTATGCAGTGCCTTCAGATAACCTGCTCCAGAACTTTGCTGGAATGCACTTAGAATAATTCATTTGCATATGTTATGTTCTACCTATATTTTAATGGGGGCCAGTTTAGCTCAGTTAGCTGGACAGCTGGATCGTGATGCAGGGCTAGGCCAACAGCGCAGGTTCAATTCCTATACTGGCTCAGGTTATTCATGAAGGCCTGACCTTCTCAACCTTGCCCCTTGCCTGAGGTGTGGTGACCCTTCAGTTAAACCACCACCAAGTCCGAAAACAACCCATGGTCATCTGGGACTATGGCAACTTTATTTTAATTTGACCCATATTTTAAGGACTGGATTTCATTTTAACTATACTGTACAGTCAAAATTGTGTTTGTTCATTATGTTAAAAAGGTTAACTCTCAATTTAGATTTATAAGCAGTGACCGTTTCCGTTGAAATGATTACAGTTAGAAGGACTTTTGTGCAACTTTTCACGTGCCAACATTAGTACAAAGGGAAGGAACCAAGTATCTGCACAAATTTACACCGTAATGGCTCCAACATTTGTCAGTCCATATAAAGAATGTCTCTACAATATGAAACACACTTTGAATATGGGAGATAGAATTGGTAGCTGGGTGTTTATTATATATCAGTCCAGAATTTGCAGTGTTTCTGATGAGGACATTTCAGGGTTTGCCATTATTACCCCTTCGAAGCTGATAGCAACTCCAAAGTTTAGCACAAACACAGATTAACCTGAAGATCCTGAGTCTGCAATCTGCCATTCACTGCTCCACTACAGGTTGCGCTGTGGAAGACTGCCCCTCCCCACTGTCGCCACTACCACCCCATAGCCAGAAATCAGTGACCGCAAAATCCGGCTCATGATCAGTATACATCCATTTTCTTAGCATAATCAACAGATCTCACTATGTGTGGTAATTTTGGATTTTTCCAACTTGCTTGAAGTAAAAATTTAATATCACAAACTTAATGTAAGCTATGAGTTTAACATCGTCCAAGAATATCTTTTACATGACCCAGCAGCTTTTGTCAGTGGAATTTTATCAACTGATGGAACAAATCTGTCTGGGGAAACTTTTAAAAATAATTAACCTGCTCATGTTGAGCAAAGCTGATATACAGTAACTTTCCAGTCTCATTAAGGAATTGATTCTTTATGTTTTCCATTATGGCATTTTGCATGCAAGGCAAGGAATACTGCAAAGCCTTTTCAAGATCTATGTAATTGTTTACCTCGACAGATTTGAAAATACTGATGTATTTTAATCAGTGTTCTGCTCCACTCAACCACAGAACTTTTCTATGGTTTCTCAAGGGAGTAAATTATTTCAGGTCATGAGTTGGCTGGTTGTATAAAGTTAATCATAACAGAAACTGATGCTGTTCCTCGGGTTTACATTCGTCTATTCAGAGTGATTAACCCACAATATCAAGCGTTTAATCAACTATTGTTTGTTATTCTTAGTTACATTTGTAGTTAATTAAGTTGTGTAGTAATAATAATGATACTGAACTCATATAATTGGAAATATTGATATCCTGCATCTCATCCTTTTCCAGCATTGAAAAATAACATTCAAGTGTCAGATGCAACATTTCTTCATTCAGAACCAATTCACATCAAGCAGATGGATGCTTTAATTTTGTTTTAACTGTATGCACTTTTGAATGACTTTATGGTTAATGTTTTAAAAATAATTATTGTCTAATGATATTTAATATGTATCAATTGGCCAACTAAGGCCAGCTGAGACAAACTGAAGGGGATCTTTCAACTTCAGAATATCCACATGTTGTAAATTTGAAAAGGAAAGAGGGTCCACATTAAACCACGTGACTGTTTTGCAGCAGTTATGACCAAAATTGGTCTGTGAACAGTATGGAGTGCACACACATTCTGGTTATACTATGGGCTGAAAATCACACCTTCATGACCGGGAGTAAAATCTATGGAAGCAGACTTCTTCACATTTGCACTGTGCTGCTCTCTTGCAAATATACGGCGCGATTCTCCGGAAAAATTTCTAAGTGTGGTAATGAGCAGGAATTGCCACGAGCTTCCTGCTGCTCGGTCCAGCGAGGCCGCCAACGCTATTCAACGTTAATTGGTCCACTTAATGAGGCCTCACGGGCTTTTCGCCACAAATGACAGCTCACCAGCTGATTTGCTGGGTCCACGCTCTCACCAGCCCCCCGCTAATAACGTTGAGCAGCACTAAAGCTGCAGTTGCTCAGCCAGCTCTCAACAATGGCACCAAGGAGTCCAGCCCCAAGATTCGGAGCAGACTCGATGGGCCGAGTGGCCTAATTCTGCTCCTATGTCTTATGCTGACCTGGGGAGGCTCCTGGACGCAGTGGTGGGCAGGAAGGATGCCCTATTCTCCCGAGGGTCTCTATGGGTGAACCAAAAGGCAGCCAGTGCTGCCTGGGACGAGGTGGCGGCAGCAGTCAGCTCGGGGAGTGTGACCAGGAGGACTGACCTTCAGTGCCGATAAAAGGTCAATGACCTACATTGGCAGCACATGTGAGTACACACCAATGCCCCCCCCCCCCACCGACCTCTCTCTTCCACCCTTCCACACCCCAACCCCTCCTTCAAACACCCCCCCCCCCCCCCCCCCCCCACCCACCCACCACCACCACCACCGTGAACCACCCGTGTGGCTAACGATACCCCCTCTGGGTCTTCTCAGGAAAAGGTCTCCCACAATTGGTCGGATGCCGGACATCAGAATCCTCACCTCCTTCAAGGAGCGGGCCCTGGAGGTGACTGATGTGGCCGAGGACAGGGCAGTCACTAGCGCGGAGGCTGGCAAACGCCACAGAGGAACCGCTGGTCTCCACTCGAGGACCTGTCAAACATGAGCAGTGATTGCCTTACTGACCAACCAATCCCTCTCACTGACCACAAGTCCATTCGACAGCAGGTCCTCCAGCCAATGGAGCAGGCTCATCCCGGGTGGCCCCTTCTCCTGACTCCGAGGAGAACACCTCGGAGGGGAGCTTCGAGGATGCAACTGTTATAGTCGCAGCACAGCTGTCATCCACACCCTCCACCTGCGCAGGTAAACACACCTCAGTGGGAAATATTAGTGGTCACACGCCTGGGGCACAATCTGGTGAGCACCGCACTGCTGACGATGCACATCTGGTGGAGATCAGTAGTTGGAGGGCTGCTGGATCCCAGGAACCAGATGCTGAGCCTCTGGAAGTGGGCTTAAGTGGTGATAACTGGTTTCTTGCCACACTATAGTGAGATCCAGATTTTGCCTATCGGAGCGAGCCGGGTGCATCACAAATTGTTTGGCGCCTGGCGTGGATCTCATTTGTGGCCTCATTAACACTTGAGCGAGAGTGCAATGATGCCAGAGAATCGCACCCATATTTTAAATAGTTGTGCAGCGTCTCTATTTTGTCAGAAGATTTCAATAAATTATCCTTGCATTTATAATGTGCCCAGGATGAGTACTTTTGAAATAAATATAAAGTGCTGGAAAAACACAACAGGTCTGGCAGCATCTGTGGAGAGAGAAACCGAGATAACGTTTGAGTCCAATATGACTTCTTCAGAACTCAGTGATAGTCCATGAACATGAATAATGGCAATCTTGTGACACTAATTATATTGAATAAGGTATATTCCAGACTCCTCCTCTTGATTCTCTTCCCTTACCATGAGATACATGAGGCAGATATTAGTTACAATAGATAGTTTCTCCTGTAACAGGTCAGCATCCTGTTGCACAGGCTATAGCCTGAGGGGTATCAGTCCACATCAAACATGGCTGACAATGGTTCTTACATCCTCCATATAAGATATATTGAATGGATTTGCAGGTTTGGCCATGTTATGGGCATCAAATCTTGGATGGGATTCAAACCCAAAGCTTCTGATTCAGAGGCAGGGCTGCTACTCACTGTGCACAATAACTCCCTAATCTAGATTACCTCCAATTTTATTGTTTTATTCCTGTTCGTTTTTTTCTCATTTCTACATCTTTTTATTTTTATCGATGTGTAGTTCGTTGTTTCAAACTTTGTCCATTGTATATTATTTCTGTTTTGCATCAAAGCATCATTAAAAAATACGCATAGCTTGTCAGTGCTTTGGTTCCCAGCTTTTCAATACATGTAGCTTGTTAGTATTTTGCTTTCCACCTCATTTGACCTCCTTGTTAAAATGATGTTTTCCTTCAAAATCTTGTGAAGTGACGAAAAGCACATTCTGAGAGGATTTTGCTGCCTTGGACAGTGAAGTGTTATGTTGTATACTGCTGAATGATGGTCATTGGCACTCTACTGATATAAATGAGGCATAAGAAAACCTGGCTACTGATGTTTAATTAGACTCTACAATTCTAAGTATGCTACTTAGATGGACAGTAAATGAAGCATTGGAGGAATGGGCAGAAGTTCTTTGGAACCAAGAAAACTAGTTAGCTGGATAAGGAGGTTTTCCCTGTCCCTACAGAATAGATGACATGTCAGGAGCTGAGGAATTTTGACATTATTTTGAATGTACCAAAGACTATTTGCTATTTTCCAAAATGCTGCTGATTTTCCTCATTAGCATATGGATATGGCGATGCAATAGGTTTATGGAAAACAAAATATGTGTATTCTGTTTTCAGAGGCTATTCAACACAATAAATATTCAAGTAAAACCACCTTAAAACTGCAAAATATTCAGTTTAACAAATTTGCAGTTAATCTTGTTCCTGCTTCACTTTGTGCTGCTTTTTTCTCTACTGTAAGATCAAAGAGATAGGGATTAATACAAATATCCTGTTTACATGGGTTAATTTTCCCAAGTAATAATAAATAATTTGTATTTATTGGGGTTTTGAAATGCAATTGTTATTTGGCATACAGCAGCTCCAATATGCACAGTGGGTGAATTTTATGAAGTATCTGAAAGTGAGGGTGTAATGAACTCCAATTGGCTTTATTGGTTGGCCAATTGGAGTATGAGCTCCCTCAATGATAGCTCATTGAGGGGGCCCATATAATCACCTGTGTAGGCTTTGTGAGCCAGTCTTAAGTTGACTGGACTGCTAGCAGCACTGTTTGTAGCTGCTCCTGTAATATCGTTATTGTAAATAAATATTGGTGTGGTGACGGAACTCCTGCCTCCCGTGGATTACTATAGAGGGCTTATAAAATAAAATGGGTGACCTGTCCATTGCCTTCCATCCACCTCTCTCTGATATTATGGTGGGTGGGTAAGGCATCAGGCAGCTAATTAATGGCCACTTAAGAACCTCATTAGGCTTCTGCCATTACAATGCAGGTGGCAAGGGAAGGTGGATGAAAGACAGGCAGTCAAGCAGAATCAGAATCAGAGAATTGTTATGGCACAGCAAGAGGCCATTTGTTCCATCATGTTTGTACCTGCTCTCTGAATCAGCATTATGACTTAGTGTCATTTTCCCTGAATTCCTGCACATTGTTATTATTCAAATAAACATCTCATGCCCTCTTGAATGCCCAGATTGAACCTGGCTCCACCACATGTCCAGGCAGTGCATTCCAGACCCAAATCACTCCCTGTGTGAAAAAGATTTTTTCTCACATGAAATGAAAATCGCTTATTGTCACGAGTAGGCTTCAATGAAGGTACTGTGAAAAGCCCCTAGTCGCCACATTCCGGCGCCTGTCCGGGGAGGCTGGTACGGGAATCGAACCGTGCTGTTGGCCTGGTTGGTCTGCTTTAAAAGCCAGCGATTTAGCCTTGTGAGCTAAACCAGCCTGAGTAGCACAGTAGCACAGTGGTTAGCACTGTTGCTTCACAGCGCCAGGGTCCCAGGTTCGATTCCCGGCACTGTCTGTACGGAGTCTGCACGTTCTTCTTGTGTCTGCATGGGTTTCCTCCGGATGCTCCAGTTTCCTCCCACAAGTCCCGAAAGACGGACTGTTAGATAAATTGGACATTCTGAATTATCCGTCTGTATACCCGAACAGGCACCAGAATGTGGAGACTCGGGTCTTTTCACAGTAACTTCATTGCAGTGTTAATGTGAGCCTACTTGTGACAAGAATAAAGATTATTAGATGTTACTTCTTTTGAAAATCACTTTGAACCTGTGCTGTCTTATTCTCAATATTTTTGTGAGTGGGAATATTTTCTCCCTTTCTACTCTGCCCTACCCCCTCATAATTTTGAACATCTCTATCAAACCTCCTCTTAGCCTTCTCCTCTCCAAGGAGAACAGTCCCAACTTCTCCAGTCTATCCTCATAACTGAAGTTTCTCATGCTTGGAACCATTCTTATAAACCTCTTCTGCACTCTCTCCAATGTGTTCACATCCTTCCGAAAGTGTGCCACCCAGAACTGTGCACAACACTCCTGCTGAGGCCTAACTAGTGTCTTGTAGAAGTTTAGCATAATCTCCTTGTTCTTGTACCCCATGCCTCTATTATAAAACCCAGGATACCATATGTTTTATTAATATTAATAATCTTTATTGTCACAAGTAGGCTGACATTAACACTGCAATGAAGTTACTGTGAAAAGCCCTGAGTCGCCACATGCCGGCGCCTGTTTGGGTACACAGAGTGAAAATTCAGCATGTTCAAATTGCCTAATAGCACTCTTTTGGAACTTGTGGGAGGAGACCGGAGCACCCGGAGGAAACCCACACAGACACTGGGAGAAGGTGCAGACTCCGCACAGACAGTAATCCATGCTGGGAATCGAACCTGGGACCCTAACGCTGTGAAGCCATAGTGCTGACCACTATGCTACCGTGCTGCCCTAACTGCTCTATCCACCTGTCCTGTCATGTCTAATGATCTGGACAGATAAATGCCCAGGTCACTATGCTTCTGCACCCTTTTAGAATTGTACCCTTTATTTAATATTGTCTCTCCATGTTCTTGCTACCAAAATACATCAACTCGCACTTCTCCAGATGGAACTTCATCTGTTACCTGTCTGTCCATTCCACCAACTTGACTATGTCCTTCTGAAGTTCTACATTGTTCACCCACAGTTTCAAATGCTTCCAAGTTTCATATCATCCGCAAACTTTGATATTGTCCCCTGCACACCAAAATCTAAGTAATTAATATATATCAGAAAAAGCAAGGATCTCTGGGGAACTCCACTACAAACCTTCCTCCAGTCCGAAAAATATCCATGTTTCCTATTACTCAAGCCAGTTTTGCATCCATGTTACTACTGTTCTTTTTATTCCATGAGCTATGGCTTTTCGCACAAGTCTGTTGTGCGACACTGTATCAAATACCTTTTGAAAGTCCATGTGTATTACATCAACAGCATTACCCTCATCAACCCTCTTTGTTACCTCTTCAAAGAACTCCAGCAAGTTAGTTGAACATGATTTATCTTTAGAAGATAAATGCTGGCTCTTCCTAGTCAAACCACATTTTTCGATGTGACGATTGATTCTATCCTGAATAATCTTTTTTGAAAGCTTCCCCACCAGCGAAGTTAAACTGATTGGTCTGTAATTGCTGATCTTATCCTTACAACCTTCACTGCATGGGCTATTGGTGGACAGGAAGAGGGATAACTTCCTTTAGTGGCTCTTCTGTTCCTATCTGAGTTAAATCCCCAAGATTGTACCCTCATTTAAGCTCGCTCTACCCCTCCCGTCCCCGTCACCATCTCCCATCCCAGCCTCAGAAACACCAGCCCCCCAATCTTCTCTCCCGTTGCTGGGATCTCAGGCAGGCTTATCCAAAAACCCCTGGACTTGCCTGATGTCCAGCATCCACGGTAAGTAGTTTCTGGGGGCTGCCTGTAGTCCCAGCAGTGGCCTGTACTTCATTCTGGTGCTGCCAATCTGATTGGCCAGCAACGGGGCCTCACGGTAGCATGGTGGTTAGCATCAATGCTTCACAGCTCCAGGGTCCCAGGTTCGATTCCCGGCTGGGTCACTGTCTGTGTGGAGTCTGCACGTCCTCCCCGTGTGTGCGTGGGTTTCCTCCGGGTGCTCCGGTTTCCTCCCACAGTCCAAAGATGTGCGGGTTAGGTGGATTGGCCACGCTAAATTGCCCGTAGTGTCAGGTTAATGGGGGGATTGTTGGGTTACGGGTATACGGGTTACGTGGGTTTAAGTAGGGTGATCATTGCTCGGCACAACATCGAGGGCCGAAGGGCCTGTTCTGTGCTGTACTGTTCTATCTATCTATCTAACTCTTGAGGGTGGGACTTTCTTCCAGATGAGGGTGGAAGCCCCACTTGAACCAATTAAGGCTGCCCCCAGTATATTGTTGCAGGGCGTCAAAGTTTCTAGTCAGTGTGGTAATGACAGACATTTTGGTTGGAGGCAGTGGATAATCCGTACCCCCATAAAATCCACCCCAAAGTCTTTGGAAGCTTGTTATCATATATCAATTAATGAACCTTAGGTTACATGTAAACTGTTGGATAACGGTACACCTGTGCTTTCAAAGTAAAATTTAAACTAACAATGAATTGTTGAAAATACAGGGTTAGTATTCTGGGTCAGTGCATTCAGAATGGTACTGATTCAGTCATTGACATAGACCATTTATTTGTCTTGTTATTAAGAACCTTGCATTACTCTAGGAAGGAAGTAACTAACTGAATTGAACAAAATACGTCAGCGAGTGACAACAAAATTGGTTACAACAGCTAGAAATCCAATGTGACAAATAAAAACATTCATACTTCAAAGCTTCAAACGTCTTGGGTCAGATTAAGTGTCCACAAATTATAAAATGGGGAGATTGGAATTTATGAAGCACTATCTATTTCAAATAAAACGTATTGACGATCTCTAATCCGTCATTTGAATTTTGGGAATTTCATGTCCTCACCTCCTGTTATCGGGGTACTGTGTGCCCCTTTGCATCAGCTGAAGATTTAATTTAGGATTGTTTATAATACAGTGAAACAGTCCTGCCTGCTGCTGAAAGACACATTGGGAAACTGTCAAAATTCTTTATGACATTGTACTGTGATTTAACTCTTTCGCTCCTGTGAGATTTTCCCACTTTCTGCTATTTTTTTCAGCAGAATAGGATATTTAAAAGATAGTGCTTCATTTCATAAATCAATAAATATATTTAATTGAAATGCATAATCTTGCACACAAAAGTGGATATTGTTTCACACAATAGAGTTTTTTTTTTCTTTTTAAATAAAACATGATAAATCATGGGTGGGATTCTCCGCCGGCATGTTTCTCCATTTTGCCGGTGCCCGGGGTTTCCCGACGGCGTGGGGCTGCCCCTCAATGGGAAACCCCATTGACCGGCCAGCGTAACGGAGAATCCCGCTGGCGGGTTGGGGCGCAAACGTGGCCCGGCGGGGTGGAGAATCCAGCCTCGTAGCTCAGAAATAAAATACTGTGAATGCTGTAAATCTGAAATTAAAACCGAAAATGCTGGAAATGCTCATTGGGTCTGGCAGCATCTGTGAAGAGAGAAAGAGAGTTAACCTTTCAGGTCAATGACCAGATCAGTTTTGACAAAAGGTCTTATTCTTGTTAACCTTCAGGCAGTAACTGTTTATATCTGCAGCACCAATGGTTGTTCTTCCCTTAAGTGAAGAATGAAATCTTCTTGAGGTGGTCTTCTTCCCTGTTCCCTTTGGTATGTTTAAAAGCTAATTTTACAATGTTGCAATCAAAAAGGTACCATAATAGAAAAGGAGTGCAAGAGTTCTTATCGTTCACAGTTTTAGACCTTTTTTAATGGTTGCACATTCCATTTAGAATAAGGATCATTGCTTATGAGCACAGCTGGACCAATTTGACAGCTCCCTCTCGACAGCAAGGAGCTGCTGCAGAGGACACCTCAGAGGAGGGTAACTCTCCTGAGGGCACACCGTCAGACAGTGCATTTCTATCACCATCAGCTCAGACAGTGGCATGCCATGTAGATTAGATTAACCCAGCAAGTGTTGGTGGAAAACAGCTCACTGACATGCAGGAATCTCCCAGTTCTGCTGTGCAGAAATTCAGGACCAGAGTAGCTTAGCCATGCAAAAAGGAAATGCAGATATCACATACTTTGGTGTACGAACTTGAAGGCCTGCTTCTGTGTATCACCTTGCATTGATAATACACGAAGATTGAGTTATTTGATCTCTGTAGACATAGAACATAGAACAGTACAGCACAGAACAGGCCCTTCGGCCCTCAATGTTGTGCCGAGCCATGATCACCCTACTCAAACCCATGTATCCACCCTATACCCGTAACCCAACAACCCCCCCCCCTTAACCTTACTTTTATTAGCACACTACGGGCAATTTAGCATGGCCAATCCACCTAACCCGCACATCTTTGGACTGTGGGAGGAAACCGGAGCACCCGGAGGAAACCCAAGCACACAGGGGGAGGACGTGCAGACTCCACACAGACAGTGACCCAGCCAGGAATCGAACCTGGGACCCTGGAGCTGTGAAGCATTTATGTTAACCACCATGCTACCCTGCTGCCCCTGTGGCGAGATTCTCCCGTACCTGGTGGGGCGGGGGTTCCCGACGGGACGGAGTGGCGTGAGCGACTCCGGCGTCGGGCCGCACCTTCTGGGGCTAGGCTGGTGCCGGAGTGGTTTGCGCCCCGCCAGCCGGCGTGGAAGGCTTTTGGCGGCGTGCCAGCTGGAGTCAAAGGGACTCCGCCGACCGGCGTGGGTCCGCGCATGAGCGGCTGCTGACACCAGCCCTGCGCATGTGCAGGGGGGGTTCACCTATGCGTCGGCCATCGCGGAGGCTGACATGGCCGGTGCGTAGCAAAAGAGTGCTCCCACGGCACAGGCCCACCCGCGGATCGGTGGGCCCCGATCGCGGGCCAGGCCACCGTGGGGGTACCCCCCCGGGGCCAGATCACCCCGCGTCCCCCCAGGTCACCGGAGCCCGCCCGCGCCGCCAGGTTCCGCCGGTAAGGGACCTCGTCCAATTTACGCAGGTGGGACCTAAATATTACGAGCAGCACATCGGCCCATTGCGTGTCGGAGAATCCCCCAACCGGCGCGGGGCGATTCCTGCCCCCGCCGAATCTGTGGCGCCGGAGAATTCGGCAACCGGGTAGGGGGGGGCAGGATTCACGCCACCCCCCTCCCCGGCGATTCTCCAACCCGGTGTGGGGTAGGAGAATCCCGCCCCACGTCTTCCTGGAAAGCTTCATCATCGTTGGTGATAATGTAGATATTTTTTGTAGTCTTGGGTGCATTCACGTTTGCCCATCTTCGAGATTTGAGGATTCTGTCTGGCCCAGCAGGTCTCGGTTTTGTGAACTTTCTTGCCACAATTGCGACATCTGTTTTCTTTTTTTTTATAAATTTAGATTACCCAATTATTTTTTCCAATTAAGGGGCACTTTAGCGTGGCCAATCCACCTACTCTGCACATTTTTGGGTTGTGGGGGCGAAACCCACGCAGACATGGGGAGAATGTGCAAACTCCAAACGGACAGTGACCCAGAGCCGGGATCGAACCTGGGACCTCAGCGCCGTGAGGCGGTTGTGCTAACCACTAGGCCACCGTGCTACCCTAACATCTGTTTTCTTGACACCCAATATTCATGTGAAGAATCTGGCAGATGGAATACAATGTTAACAAACGTGAGGTTATCCATTTTGTAGGAATAACAGCAAAAGGGATTATTATTTAAATGATAAAATATTAAAACATGCTGCTGTGCTGAGAGACCTGGGTGTGCTAGTGCATGAGTCGCAAAAGGTTGGTTTACAGGTGCAACAGGTGATTAAGAAGGCAAATGGAATTTTGGCCTTCATTGCTAGAGGGATGGAGTTTAAGGCTAGGGAGGTTATGCTGCAGTTGTATAAGGTGTTAGTGAGGCCACGCCTGGAGTATTGTTTTCAGTTTTGGTCTCCTTACCTGAGGAAGGATGTACTGGTGCTGGAGGGTGTGCAGTGGAGATGCACTAGGTTAATCCCAGAGCTGAAGGGGTTGAGTAGACTGGAACTGTACTCATTGGAATTTAGAAGGATGAGGGGGGATCTTATAGAAACATATAAAATTATGAAGGGATCTGATTTGGCCATAACTCCACTATCTACCATAACCCTTAATTCCATTGTCAATCAAAACTAACTCAGCCTTGAATATATTCTATGATCCAGCTCCCATTGTTTGTCAAGGGCGAGAATTCCAAACACACGTGACCTTCTAAGAGAAGAAATTTCTCCTCATCTCAGTCTTAAACGTGAGACCATATAGTTTGAAACTGTTCTAGATTCCCACACGAAGGGAAACACCCTCTCAATGTCTATCATGTCAAGTCCCTTCAGAATCTTACATGTTTCAATAGTATCACCTCACATTCTTCTAAATTCCAATGTATATAGGCCCAACCTGCTCAACCTTTCCTTCGAAGACAACCCCTCATACCAGAATTCAGCTTCGTGAACCTTCTCTGAACAGCTTCCAATACAAGTATGCCTTTCTTCAGAAACAAGAGACAGGTGTACACAGGTTTGGTCTCACAAATGCCCTGTGCAGCTGTAGCAAGTCTTCCTCACTGCTTGAATGAAGGCCAACATTCTCTTTTTAAAAAAAACTTTATCTGAGTTACAAAGCCAGGGCTCAGGGGTCAGAGGCAAACCCCTAATCCAACTCCTTGCCTGCCCCAAAAACCAATTCAAATTGAATCCAACTCGTGGTCCCCACAAAAGAAACACACCTGATCTGAGCCAAAAGGCTCAATCTACACTTGATCTTAGCCAAAAGGCCGAGAAGCGAGCTCTTTTCCCTCTTAATTACTCTACCTGCACGCTGACCTTTTGTGATTCATTTAAAAAGACACTCAAGTATCTCAGCACTGTAGCATTCTGCAATTTCTCTCTATTTAAGTAATATTCTGCTTTTCTGTTCTTCTTGCCAAAGTGGGTAACCTCACATTTTCCCACTTTATGCTCTATCTGCCCAATGATTGTCTATTCACTGAACATATCTACATCCCTTTGCAGAGATATATCTCTGTGTCGTCACAACTGGCTTTCTGAGCTATCTTCGTATCATTAGCAAATTTGGCTAGAATATACTCTGTTCCTTCAACAAGTCATAATAGTCATTTGGTAGTGCAGAACTTGTTTTGCTGGAAAAAATTTTTTTTTTTAAGCTTTTCATCTTGCGCTCATCAGGACAATTGCAAGAATATGAAGGGAAAACAACAACATTATGTTATATGAGAAGATAGAACAGGTTGGTTGGCAAGTGGGCTCAGATTGGCCAAGGCTTTGCCACAGTTGGAACAGGCAGGCAGAAAAAACATGGACACGCATTGTGCCTGATTCAGCTAAACAAAATAAGTGAAATCCATTTGCTGATTCATTCCTGGTCAAAGCTTTTGCCATTTCCTTGTTTCCTATTATTCATTCCCCAGTCTGATTTGCTAAGGGACCAATACTTACTTTACGCATTGCTTTAAAAAAAATATAATTGTAGAAGCTTTTACTGTCTGTTTTTATATTTCCTGCTAGTTTTCTTTCATACTCCAATTTCTCCCTCTTTATTTATTTAATTTGCTGTTTTTATGCTGAATTGCCTTAGAATCAGTTTATTCTAGATAAGCCGGGAGGTGGAAAAGACAGGTTGGCTACTTCTCTTCCACTTGAAATCTGATGTGGAGATGCCGGCGTTGGACTGGGGTGGGCACAGTAAGACGTCTTACAACACCAGGTTAAAGTCCAACAGGCTTGTTTTGAATCACTAGCTTTCGGAGCATAACTCCTTAGGTGAATGAAGACGTGAGTTCCAGAAACATAAAAAGTCAATGATGCAAGACAATACTTTGAATGCGAGTCTTTGCAGGTAATTCAGTCTTTACGGGTCCAGACTGAGATCTTGGCTGCTCTCTTGCATCTTTGTAGAAACTTAATGTCAATGTCTCTATGTGGAATCTTATTGGAGATCCTCTCCACTTTGAGCCAGCAGTTTGCGGTGTCGATGGTAGCCATGATGTGGAGATGCCGGCTTTGGACTGGGTTGGGCACAGTAAGAAGTCTTACAACACCAGGTTAAAGTCCAACAGGTTTGTTTTGAATCACTAGCTTTTCGAGCACAGCTCCTAAGGTGAATGAAGAGGTGGGTTCCAGAAACATATATATAGACAAAGTCAATGATGCAAGACGATATTTTGAATGCAAGTCTTTGCAGGTAATTAAGTCTTTCAATGTAATATATTTGATAATATACTTGGTAAAAAATTTGCCAACATCTATTAATGCCATCAGCAATATATTTTGCAAACCATATTGACAAGCCAAACCAACATTGTGGAGTAAATTCGAAAGGTAAATTTTAGGAGGATGGAGCTTTGCTGATTGGGGATAAAATTAGGTCCATAGTATCATTTGCTGCATGCTTCATTTTGTAATGTACAGTTTTGCAGTGCAGAATAAGGTTGCACTGTAAGCATTTTCAAGCTCAATTTAAATAATGGGAGAATATTTCCATTTTGGAGACTAAATCCGGTGGTAGGTGGTATAGTCGGTGTGATTCCCACTGGAAGGGTGAACACGCACACACACACGGGCAGGAATTTGTCTTCCCTGCCATTACCTCATGGGGGTCAAAGGTCCTGGTGCCATATTTAAACGGCACCCAGAGAGATATTCACTCATTGCAGGTCAGGAGCTCTGCACTTTTCCTCCAGAATCCTTGAAGCCGCAACTTACACTGGCGAAGATGGTAGATGTGAACCACATCCTGGGGCACACAAGGGCACCTCTGGCATTGCATTTCTCTCATATCTAGATAAGAGCTCAGTTGGCGATACACCCCAGCATATGCTTACTGTTGCAGTGCTCCATTTTTGCCAGCCTCTTGACCTGATAGAGGCCCCGCTGTTTCATGCGGCTCAGGTTCTTCCCCTTCTTGACCCTGTGCCAACCAGCTAAGAGTTCTCCTTTTTCTCATCTGGATGAGGGCCGTTACCAAAGCAGGGTTGCCTGCATCATCAACACCTCAGTGGATGTGTGATCGAAATTTAGTGAGCATTTCCTTTTCAGGTTTCCCTCCATCTCAAAGCCAGCAAGAAAGTGGCAAACTCTTCACCTGGCATCAATCTAGAGATGACATCCCTCACCTGGTAAAGACATCCTGGAGGACCAGAGATGGCTGTTCCTTCTGTTCATACATGAATGTACATGGAGACATGGCTCTTTGATCAGGGTGATGAGAGCCATGTGTGAGAAGCCTCACATGAACATTTTTCCACTTGTCTCCACTACCCTCCAAACTCTGTGGAGAGACCATTGCCTTGACAGCATAGAAAAACTAACCACAGAAGCCCTTGTCAGCCGTGACCATTCACTCGGGAGGATGGAGGTTTGGAGTGATGAGTTGGCAGCCCTCCACTAGCTGTGCCTCTTGGAGTTCTTCCAGGCCCTGCCCCCTTCAACCCTACCTCTAATTGCAGCTGATGGCACATGGCCCAAAATGAACGACAGCTGAGATCTCGATTATGAGACCGAATAGCCGGGAATTATCCTGCAGCCGTAGAGAGGAGAACACAACTGAGCTCCTTTGACATCCAGTTGTCTCATCATTATTCGGGTGGACACTTGCAAATGTGCAGAGTGCTCACTTGAAAGGTCGTTGCAGACTCGATGGACCGAATGGCCACCTTCTGCACAGGAGGGATTCTATGATTATAGCAGGTCAGTCATGATCTCATTAAAAGCACAAGATACTACATGCAGGAATGAAACAAAGTAAAGACTAATATTATCCTCTTCAGATATTCAACAAGTCAACCATTTTGCAGGAACAATATGTTACAGTGATATTGTGATATGGAGAGATCTAGGTAATTGTATTTTGAACATAGAACATAGAACAGTACAGCACAGAACAGGCCCTTCGGCCCTCGATGTTGTGCCGAGCAATGATCACCCTACTCAAACCCACGTATCCACCCTATACCCGTAACCCAACAACCCCCCCCCCCCCTCCCCCTCCCCCTCCCCCTCCCCCTCCCCCCTTAACCTTACTTTTTAGGACACTACGGGCAATTTTAGCATGGCCAATCCACCTAACCCGCACATCTTTGGACTGTGGGAGGAAACCGGAGCACCCGGAGGAAACCCACGCACACACAGGGAGGACGTGCAGACTCTGCACAGACAGTGACCCAGCCGGGAACCGAACCTGGGACCCTGGAGCTGTGAAGCATTTATGCTAACCACCATGCTACCGTGCTGCCCCATTTTGAATGAGTTTTAAGGAATAAATTTACAAAATCTATCAAGGTAAAAACCTATGTAAATATGACCAAAGTAAAAAAAATGGCAGAGCAGACTTGATGGGCTAAATGGCTTACTTCTACTCCTATTTCTTTTGGTTTTATGATCTATAAGATGTGCCTCAATTTTGTCCACCTGGATAAAGTATTTGAATGTTTCAGTGTGTGAGCTCCAGCCTGGTGCTGTCATCATACAGTCCCATGGTGGCAAACACTCCTGCCATTTTACTATGGGAAGGCTTGCGTAAGCACAAATGTGCCATGAAGGTTTTATCACTACTCACTTTTTTTGTCTTGAAAACAAAGTAGCCCTGAGCTCAGCCTGTTCCTTTTCAAGTTTTGTAAGGGGTGTTGCAAAACTCCCCGAGCTTTGAATTGATTGTTGCAGGGTATTTGTTACTTTACTTGCTATTCACAGTGGAGGGAGTATTGTTCTGGAACTTTTCAGGCAGAGCATGCAACTGGCTTCTTTTGATGCTGTTTTCACCGAAATCTTTGTTTAAATTTTGGTTTTTGGATGGCTGCACCCTGGATTGATGATTTTTCTGACTTCACCAGGTTTCTGCAGTTCTTGATCGGGTATTTGCTGTGTGGATCAACCGCCTTACTGCCAGTTTCTTTGCGGTATTTTCAAGTATAGGCTTGCAGACTTCGAAGGTCCAAACAAACAAGAGCTTTATTGGAAAGATGTCTTCTCTAAAGGCTGCTGGACTAGGCTGATTGTTAGCCTGCCCAAACTGCCGATGATATCGTCAGTGCATCTCATGATCAAATTCTTAAATGATCTTGTTCCAACTGGGAACAAATATGAATACAAAACAAAACATTATTTATTTTCTCTGTGGTCTCTGCACTGTAAATCTTTCTGTTCTCTATCCCTCTTTTACTGCATGACTTCAAAGGAGCAATGTTGTGACCCACCCCACCCCGATTTGAGTGTATGCAAATAAACTAGCTCTTTACGTATATCCTAGTTTGCTGTGGAGTTAATATAAATTGGATCACACCAAAACTGACGGGCATCTGTAATAATAGTGACCACCTATCTATCTCTAATTTGAAATATTTTTAATATAATCTTCCACTGATTATTTCTATAATGGGTGGCACAGGACAGGGTTCAATTCCAGCCTTGGGTCACTGTCTGTGTGGAGTATGTGCGTTTTCCCCATGTCTGCGTGGGTTTCCTCTGCGTGCTCCGATTTCCTCCCATAGTCCAAAGATGTGGTGGTTAGGTGGATTTGCCATGATAAATTGCCACTTAATATCCAGGGTGGGGCGGACGGGAGAGTGGGCATGGGTAGAGTGCTTATTTGAAGCATCGGTGTAGACTTCGTGGGCCAAATGGCCGCCTTCTGCACTGTAGGGATTCTATGATTCTAATAAAGATATGAAGTGACATTATATATTGAAATGATCCTGCAATAAGAAAATCCATTGATTTACAGTTTCCACAGAAATATATATATGATCATAGTACCAGGCAATGTCACTAGGAATTTCCTTAAATTTGGCATCTTTACATGTCTATTTGAGGTTACTACTGATCTACTACAGAAGTTACAGCAGCGAATTGGAGGAACCCACAAGGAAATTCCTATGAGCAACTCCATATGAGATTAGTTAGTAATCTGATAAAACATTTTCGAAGTTGCTCTGGTGTTTTAAATTGTGGCTTATTCTCCAAAAACTTCCCTCCCACATGTTTTCCTGCACTTTGGAGAAATCGAACTTGTAATATTTTCAGCAGGAGATGCTATTGCTTCTCCTTCATGCAATAGTTTCTAGGGGAAGATGATATAATTGAGGCCAGCTTTCTGGAGCTATGCTGTAAAATTTTCCAGAGAATCTTGGCTCATAAATAAAATGGATATTTATTATTTTTCTCCAAGCCAAAGTTCTGTGGAAAGATTTATTGTACAACTCCAGTATAGAATTTTATGATGCAGTGATAGAACACCAGCCAACCAGGATGATATCATCCTCCCAGAATACATTGCAACAAGGAATTGGAAATGTTGTGGATTATTTTTCATAACATACTGTTATGTGGCTAACAGTGATTTATTTATGATCAAAGTTAAGATGTATCATTTTTCAAAATAAGAGTAAAATTTCATTCTGGTATTTTTTTCACTTTGGGCATATTTGCATAGATTTTTATCTTGATATATTTTGTAAATTTATTCCTTAAAACTCACTCAAAACATGAGTACATAAATCTCTCAACATCACAATATCACTGTAACATATTGTTCCTGCAAAATGGTTAACTTGTTGAGCTTCTGAACAGTTTTAAGAATGAAATGCAAATCTGTCCAGTCGGCAACTGGGCTTCATTTCCCAGCTATCAGTCATAATAAGTTTGAATATCTGAAGAGGATAATATTTGTCTTTTCTTGGTTTCACTCTGCATGTAGTGTCTTGTGGTGCATTATTCTTCCAAGGGAAAATAAATTTGGCGAAAATCATCCATCCTGCCCTGAAAACCTGGCACACGTTTTGTTGATATAGAGCAGCATCAATGTCAGCTATGAAGGAGGCGGAGGGGTCTTGACCTATCCTGCTAAAAGAGGGTGGATGGTTACAACAAATATGCCAATGTAAAGGTTAGGTACTAAAACCATCTGGAATAGGAGGAGTAATCCATTTGATTCCTCAGGCCTGCCCTGCCAGTCAATAAAATCATGGTTGATCTGATGTGGCCTTACCTGCACTTTCCTCTCTGTCCTTCATTAACCTTGACTCCATCAGTCCAAAACCTTCCAACTCAACCTTGAATCTATCCAATGACTCCGCCTCCACTGCTCATTGAAGGATCGAATTTCAAACACTAATGGCCCTATGAGAGAGGAAATAACTCCTTTTCATCCTCTTAAATGGGAGACTCCTGATTTTGAAACTGTGCCCCTACATATGGATTCTGACACAAAGGGAGACATTCTTTCAGAAACTGCCCTGTCAAACCCCCTCAGAATCTTCGATGTTTCGATAATATCACCTTTCATTCTTCTGAACTCCAGTGAGTATAGGTCCAGCCAGCTGAACAGTTCCTGGTTCATGCCAGGAACCAACTTAGTGAGCCTTCTCTGAACTGCCTCCAATCCAAATGTACACCCCTTCAGCAAGGTGACCAAAACTGTACACAGTACACGAGGTGTGGTCTCACCAATGCCCTGTACAGTTGCAGCAAGACTTGCCTAGTTTTATGCTCTGCCCTTGCTATAAAGGCCAACATTCATTTGCATTAATTACTTTCTGTACCTGCATGATGACTTTTTGTGACTTATGTACAAGGACAGCACGGTAGCACAAGTGAATAGCACTGTGGCTTCACAGCGCCAGGGTCCCAGTTTCGATTCCCTGCTGGGTCACTGTCTGTGCGGAGTCTGCACGTTCTCCGCGTGTCTGCGTGGGTTTCCTCCGGGTGCTCCGGTTTCCTCCCACAGTCCAAAGACGTGCAGGTTAGGTGGATTGGCCATGCTAAATTGCCCTTAGTGACCAAAAAGGTTAGATGGGGTTATTGGGTTACAGGGATAGGTTGGAACTGAGGTCTTAAGTGGGTCGGTGCAGACTCGATGGGCCGAATGGCCTCCTTCTGCACTGTATGTTCTATGACATTAAGTCCCTTCTTTACCACAGCATTCTGCAGTCTTTCCATTTACATAATATTCTGCTTTTCTATTCTTCCTGCCAAAGCAGACAAGCTCACATTTTCCCACATTACACTCCAACTGCCAAATGTTTTGCCTACCCACTTGATCTTTGCAGACTCATATAGGTAAATGACACACAAGATTATTGAACAAATAGAATGCCCAGCAATTGCAGCACAGAGGTAAAATTATCATTTTAATTATTTAAAAAAAACATTGTTTCAATTGGTGAGTTAGAAAATGTGCAGAAACATTATAGGCTGTATTACCCTTCTGTATTATCCTCTTGGTTTTTTTTGAGTTTTGTAAATTTAATGTATAATGATATTTATCTGAAGTCTGATTGGTTGCCATATGATTACATTGAATACGCTTTAAACTTTAAAACCAAAGTAATTAATATAAGAGCTGGCCATCAAACAGATGGCATGCAATGTCTCAAATCTTTTTTTATAAAATATGTAGCCAAAGGATATTTATGCTCACTAGATTCCTTCTCTAAACAGTGTTCATTGCTGCACAAAGATTTTCATCTGCATGTAATTTCAACAGCATTTTATTGAATGATGTACATCTGCTTCCCTTTGCTAACATACCTTAATGAACTAATTTTTAACTATTTCTGTTAACCTTTTGGGAAGTACAGATTCTTTGGATCCAACAGACCACACAAATACTTTCATCAGTTCAGTGACTAGAATGGTACTATTCAGCTGGAAAGCAAGTAGATTGCAAGTATTACCAGATATTTTTAGTTTTGCCATTACTGTACAACAAGTACTGTTAGAACAACTTGTTTCCAAATCCCTCCCATGATCTTGCCCTTCCTCAACTCTGTAATCTCTCCAACCCTAAAACACTCGAAGACATTTGTGCTCTCAATTCTGGTTTCTTGCGCATTCTGATTTTAATAGTTTCACTATTGGTGGCTGTACCTTTGGCTAGCAAGGTTAGTGCTGCAATTCCCTCCCTAAACCTCTCTGCCATTCTACTTTTCTTTCCACCGTCAAGATGCTCTTTAAAACCAATCCCTTTGACCAAAGTATTGGTCATAGGAAGTGATTTGGTGTCAAACTTTGTTTGATAACACTTCTGTGACGCACATTAGGGTGTTTCATTATGTCAAAGGCACTATCTAAGGCCCATTTTTTGTTGTTAAGAAGGAACTGGGATCGGGGTGCTCCAATGATTGTGTACACTAAAGATATGTCCTTTAAATTTTGCTACAATAGTGTGAGAGTACACTTGTTTGAAAAAATGTTAGAATTTTCAGAACATTCTAAAGAGAAATATGAAAGTGTAATGTGATGTAAATTACAATTCAGATGATATTGCATTTACATGTGTGAATGCACAGTGTGGTTTTGCAAATGTTTTGCTACATCGATAGATCTAGTGTTCAATCCTCCCCCTTGAAGATTTTTCATATCTACCCCAACCCACAGGTAAAAGGAGCAAACAGAGATACGGAAATCGGAAGCTGTCATAATACAATTCCAGATATAAGACTAGGCTTCGACTTGGAAATCTAAATATTGTACAATGAAGAAAACATCAAGGGACGCAAAGAGTTCACAATTTTTTGACCGAATGAGAACAGGAAAAATAAATGAGAATGAAAACCATGCAATCAATTGCAACACAATGAAAACTTAGGGAGGACAAAGAATGTGTAAGATGATGTATTTGGCACGTAGGAGAGATACAAGAGACAAGTTCAGAGGCCTAAAGATGATAAGAATGTCCATTTTCCTTGCATTCTGTCCAGGACTACGAGAGAGATATGACAAAAAGGTTCCCCAGATACAGGAATACATTTTATGTATAATGTAAAGAGATGGTAGCAATTGGTTAGAATGATTAAGTTGCAAAAGATATGATAACTTATCCCCACTTTTGACCAACGTTAATCATGGTTGCTCCTCTGAATGTTGAAAAAGAATGACTTGCATTTACATAATGCCTTTAATGACTTAGGATGTGCCAAAGTATTTTATAGCCAATTAAGTATTTTTGAAATGTAGTCATTGTTGTAATGCAGCATTAGGAATGAATAGAGATCTAGATACAGCTAATAGAGTTACCAGGCCATGGGACAGAGGGCGGTGGGAAAAACAGCATTCTTGGGAAGTTGATTAATTTCAGTTGCTTTCTAAGCCTGTTGTCTTGAAGGAATTGTTGCAGATCCAGTGTTCTGGCTTAACCTCAAAGTATAATTTACATGTTGGAGGAATGGTTGATTCTTAAATTTACAATCCTCTTTCATTCTTGATACAGTTTGTTTCTCTTGGTATGAATTACAGTGCTGTGCTGTAAGCTGGCTTGCATGAGCCCTTAATTGGTTTGTCAAGGCTTTGTGGTATGGCGAAATGTTATTTGATTCTATATTCTTGTATGCTGTATAAACAAATTGAAATAAATAAAACCTAGATGTATAGAGTATCACTGGTACTCATCATTTTCACTTTGTTCAATGGCCAGAGTTAAAACAGTTATGTAAGAACACTGTTTCCAGCACAATTTTTGCAGTTGTAAACTTGGATATATGACACATTGGATTTATATTGCAAATCAAGTTTATTTTATAACATAATCAAAGGCACTCAGATACTCTTCATGTTGGACTTTTGCTACAGAATTAATCCCGGTTGAATTCAACACGAGTTCAAAAGCACCTGTATAATTGCTATCATCTGTGTTTCTCACTGCAAAACAGTGCACTATGGAGAGAGAACACTGATGTACTATTAGTCCACATTTAATTAACCATGTTATTCACTTTCTTTGGCCATTAAGTCATAGAGTGGGACTTAAACCCAAAGTCTCACAGGCAGGGACATGACCCATTGCGCTACAAGATCTTCAACACGGTTACATTGCTATATTATTCATAAAGAGCTAGGAACTATTTGTTATGTGGATGTATACCCAGGGTGCCACATTTACTGCTGTATTGCGGTCAGGTTCTGAGCAATAGTGTATCAGTCCACCATTCATACTGAGTATAATGCCTCGTTTCCATGAGCCTGGGGATATGAAAGTCTCCAGAAGTCGGAGTTTCCATTGCTCTTTTCATCAGGTAGGTAAATGCTCTGCCCCTTTAGAAATCGCCACAAAATGCCCAACATGAAAGACGTTCCTGGGCTGATTTTATTTTACTTGTTTGGTGCACTTCCATTAGTTATGACAAGAATGTAGTGCAAAGTTTATGGATTATCAACTCTGCCTATAACTCCAGAAATTAGCAGCTGAATCAGCAATCCTTAAAATAGACCATTGGAGACAACTCAAAAAGATTGTCAGTAAATGCCTAGTTTCTCATTTTATTGGGCCACGGTGAGTAGAAGTCTGCTCTGTGAACCCACAGGTATAACAGCTTCCTGCTCCTGCCCTTCCTCTCAGCACTCCTCCCCCCTCCCCAAATTGGGTCTGTCAATCAGCGCAGCGTGGGAACTATCTGTTTTCTTACCCTCCCAAACCGATGAGCAACAGTGGAACATTTAAGCACTAAAATGATTCAAGCCGCCAAAATTTACTTTGGCCTCTGCAATTTTCATACCTTCTTCAGGTGAAAGTCAGAGATCACCTCCACTGGTTTATTTGAACACTCCCTTTTCTTTGCTTGTTGTTCTGCTGCATGCAGGTAATTGGTGGAATTACTGAACTATTCACAAACCAGAAATATATAATAAATGTTGAACAATATGGACTAACACTACAGTGCATTTTGTAACCTGTTGCTACCCTTCTGGCCACTCAACATCATAGTTAAATATGATTTTTGCAATGGTTTAATAATAGCTTATAAAACCTTTGCACATCATTATGAAAAGTGCGTGTACCAAAACAAATTCAGAAAATACATTCTCTGAAAAAATGATGCAATAGAATGTGGATTACAAATCTCTTAACAATAGCTTGTTAAATCAGTTTCACCAATATATAGATTTTACATCAGACAGCGCACATTAAAATAAGCTTACATTGTCTATGGGTGAAATGCTCCCAAGACCCTGCTGGTGGGTTGCATGCCGGGCATGAGGGAAGGAATATTGGAAGGAGGACCAAAAATCGGTTTCATGCCAGCGTTAATTTCCAATGAGACTTTCCGTTGGTACCCACCATTGCGGGTCGAAACACCCGCCAGAGCCCAGTATGAATCTCATTTGCACCCTGTTAATGCAGATGAAAGCCTGATGCCCCCACCCCAAATTCTCCACGATGCCAGCGGCAAAACATGTCGGCATGAAATACATTCAGAACAATGTGGCATGCAGATGTTAGACTCAATCTGAACAATGCCTGGGATTGCCTCTGCCGTTCAGGATAGAGGTTGCCGGTATCCCTGGACCTTGAAACACCACAACAGTGGGTCGGGGGTATATCTTCAGGTGGATATTCCAGATTAGATATCCCGGAGGGGTTCCATCATCCAGCCTTGGAATGTTCCAGGAGATCCAGCTTCATTTTCAGAAGGTCACCGTGGTGGTAAGTGATGTTGGGCAACTTTTCAATATGGCACACGGACATGACGACAGAGTAGATGCCATCCGCACATCCCCTGCCATTGAATACGACATTAAACATCCAATTGCATTGTTAATGAGGTTGGGGCTGGAGATTTGGTGTGTTTTCCCACCAGCCTCCACAACCGGAAACACTCCCACAATCAGGTCCCTGCCATGGCACTTAGTCTCAAAGTGGGAGAATTTTGTCCCATGCTCAATGCTTGTAATTAAATGTTTATGCAATACATGATTTAGGAAGGTTGGGAGAGGGAAGAACAGCTCATCATGAGGAGCTGCGAACATTCACAACTGGCTAGTTTTTTGACATTTGTTACATTTGTGTTTGGAAGTGTCTGCATAAACCAGTTCTTTCAAAAACATCAATCCACAAGTGGATTTATGAGCTTGTTGATACACAAACTGATGTAATGGGCTGTTTAAAGATCATTGGAGAAGTATTATGACAGATGTGTTACGATTGACAATTTTTAAATTTATGTTATTCTCATGTACAAGATCCTGGTTTAAAAATCAGGCACATTGTTATTTTAGTGTATTGCAAAACTGAGTTCTAAATGGTTTGTGAGCAATGATACTTTAGTGAATTCCACAATTAATCAGATGTTAATGCTCCTTCTTGTACAAATTATTTGATCTGTAAATGCGCAATGGTTCATAAACAACCATTTAGCGTGGCACACCATTGGAACTGTTATGTATGTGTATGTTTTCACAATGTTAATTTTGGCTTTTTTGTCAAGCCAACACCAGCCATGGCGCCCAGGAGAACAGCCCCATGATCCAGGGACACTGACCTGGGGAGGCTCCAAGACAAGGTGGAGGCCAGGAGGGATGGCCTGTTCTCCCAATGTCCCGGAGGGTGAGCCATAAGGCAGCCAATGCTGCCTGGGATGAGGTGGTGACAGAAGTCAGCTCGGAGAGTATGACTCGGAGAGGAGGACTCGGCAGCAGTGCAGGAAGAAGGCCAACTACCTACTCAGGGCAGCACGAATGATTGAACACCATAGACCCTAACGGCGCCAATGCATCCCGGGTGGACCTCTCCTGATTCCGAGGATGCAACTGTGGTCTTGTCACAGCTGTCATTCCCATCCCTCACACAGCTCGGTGAGACATGTTAGTGGACAGGCTTTGGGAGCACAATCTGTTGAGCACCACACTGCTGATGATGCACATCAGGTGGAGGCAAGAACCCCCAGGGAAGACAACAGTCAGAGAGCTGCTGGATCCCAGGACCCAGCCAGGTCCCAGCCTGATGCTGAGCCTGTGGTACAGAGTTACCCAGAGCTGATGGCGATGATAGGCACCAACCTGGGCGTTCAGAGGGAGATGTCAGCATTACTCCAGCAGATTGATAGCCACTTCGAGGAGTCCCAGAGGTTAGGAGCACAGGAGATGTCACTGGCAGTTTGTGGCACCGAGGCCAATACTGCTAGGGTGGTGACCGCAGTCAAGTTCCTAGTGCACAACATCGGCACCATGAGCGAAGGTGTCCAAGGTGTCGCGCAGTCGGCAATGGCCATGGCCGAGGGTCTTGGTAGAATATCTGACTCGTTGGGGAATGTCACCCAGCACCAGGCCGACGTTGATGGGGTTCTGTGGGACATGTCCCACTCAGATTGTCTGAGGTGCTGTGGAGCATGGCCCAGTCACTGAGGAGCATCGCTGAGGGCGTCGACAGTATGGTGCAGACCATGGGGAACCACCAGGGCTCGCAGAGCCAGATGATGCTGGGGCAGCCGTGCTCGAACCAGGTACCCCTCAGTCCCAAGGTGAACCCCAGGGCCCGAAGGGCACCAACCGGGAGGAGGGGGGTGCCGGGTGCCATCCCGGACCCGTCCTATGGAGTGGCGACGATGGCCACCAGCTCCCCTTAGTTCCACCCCTCTGATGAGGTTGCGTCTCGCAGTCAGCACATGGGACACGGTGGCATGGCTGTGCATGTGCTGCCGACAAGTGAGTCGGGGCCCTCAGACCCCAGAGGATGCCTGCCGGGGGCATGGAAGGCTGCGGGACGAGGTAAGCAGCTGACTCCCTCCACCTCTGATGTGTATCCCGAGGAAACACCAAGATGTAGTGATAGAGCTCGGAGGGCCAAGCCGAGGAGCAGTGAGGGCACCGGGGAGGGGCGGTGTTGGGGGAGAAAGAGAGGGAAGGGGTTGGGGTGGGGGCGGCATCATCAGGAGTGGGGTTTGTACCGCGCATTAAACATCTTTTTGCAAAATCATTACGATGCCTCTGTCACTGCCTTCTGCAATGCAGGCTGACTGCCAGCCCCTTTGTCCATTTCCCCAGTATACCCCCCACTCCCCCATACCGCCATGACGGCTCACTCCCCCCCCCCCCCCCCCCCCCCCCCCCCCCCCGTCGAGCAGTGGGTTGGCAAGCGCAGCGCCCCGGGCTCTTTGCCTGTGAGCAAAGATGGCTACTCACCTCCTCGGCTCCCCACAGAAGCTCTTCCGCCTGGTTGATGTTTTTCCAAAGGTGTACTAATTTGCGCCAGCGCCAACACTTGCTAGGGAGGCCATTGGATATGGGGTAGCCATATTTAGTTGAGTGGAAATGGGGCTTAAGTGGTGATAATTGGTTTCTCGCCATGCTACGCCGAGATCCCCACTTCACACAGGAGTGGGCCTGTTACAAAGCAAACTGTTTGGTGCCTGGCTCCGATCTCGTTTTTAGACTTTCCCACTATTCACTGGCCTCGTTATCCTGGAGCAACAGCGTAACGAGGCCAGAGAATCAAGCCCTATCTCTCTCGTCATAGCCTTTTGTAGAATAATAAGAGCAAAATATTGGAAGCCTGAATTGAAAAATATAAAATGCTTAATACTCAGCAAATTAAACAATATCTATTGAGAAAGAAACACAGTTAACATTTCAGGCCTGTGATCTTTCATCAGAATTGGGAAATATTAGAAATGTAATGGGTTTCGACAAGTGGAAGAGGGGAGGATTGGAAAAGAATGGCAGGAAAGGCTAAATGACAAAAGAGTTCACAGTGAAAGGCCAAAGGGAGTGGGAGTGGGACAAGTGAAGAAACAAAAGACATAGCCACAGGAGTGTGAATGGCAGCATCGTGTGTTGATGCCAACTGAAAGCAAACAAAAGGAAAATAAAGAAAGAAGTTGGAGAAAAAAAGTGAACTGTTAAGGAAAAAGGGAATAAAATGGAGGCAGAGATTATAATCTGAATTTGTATGTACTCATTGTTGAGTCTGGAAGGCTGTAAGAGTGCCTAATCACAGGATGAGGTGACATTCCTTGAGCTTATCCTGAGTTTTGTCAGGATACTGCAGGGGGTTGAAGACATAGAGTTCAGAGTGGGAGCAAAGTGGAGAATTCCAAATGATGGTGACCGGAAGCTCGGGGTCATGCTTGCAGACTAAGCGCAGGTGTTTTGTAAAGCAGCCACCCAATCCATATTTAGTTAGTTTGGAGGAAACAGTGCAATTCCACGTTGTCCCTTTGTCCTCATTTTTGACTCTTAATTCTAATCCTCATTAAATATTCTTCAAATTCATTTCACTATATTCTGCATTTTACTGCCAAAGTATTTAATGCAATAACTATGACCAGTGTTATTTCCATCTGAGCATTTAATAAATTATTTAACTAATTATTTAACAATGACACATGAATGATGGCTAAAATGACTACAGACATTTACACTGAATAATTTCTTCCACTGATTATTTAGTGGTTACCAAAAATAGATGACATAGGAAACGTCTGGTTCAGGAAATACAGAAACTTAAACCGGAATCCAAATAATATGCTTTAGATTTGTGTGCAGAAACATTTGATGTAGACCAAACCCAATTAACTAGTATTTCCTCCTTTTATTTAACCTATGGTTACCACTAAGAAGTAGTCTGCTTTTCCTCCTAAATCAACAATCAAGACAACAAATGATTGTCTTTTATGCTAATTTGAATTGCTTCCAAAATGTTTCATTTTGTGGGTAAATCAACCAAAGTTGTATCTGCTTTTCTTTCCAAATGACTGTCTGAAATTCATTTGACTGAACGAACAACTGAATAAACAAGAATAAATAATTTTGCCGACCTACCCCATTATCCAGTGATGCATCCCTATTTGTATGCTAGGTATGTTAAATAGTAGATAGCAGTGGCTAAAATAGATTTTAAGCTCACATTAAAATGCATGTGTAACTTTGTGTACAAATACTCAGGAATTTCTGATCTATTTCTCAGCTTTCTGTCAGATAACCCTAATTCTAGCTGCTCCCTCATTGCATAAACTATTTATTTCCAGTCGCATGAAATGGAGCCACCATAATGGCCGCAACTGATGGTGATGATGGAAAGCAAACCTCCATTTAAAAAAATCTCCATGGAAAGTTAATTAAGGCTGGAATCCTCCATTATAGAGTCTATGTTCAGTGGCGGGAGCAGAAGTACGAGTTATTCGGGGGTGAGACAGCTGACCATTCATGATCTGCGCTGTTCTGCTCATTGCTTATTCATCCATGTGAGCATTGTGAATCTCATGATAGAGGCAGGAAGGATTTGCCATCCCCACCATTACCTCAGACGGTCAAAGATCTGGGCACCATATTTAATGGGCATCTGGCCAGACATTTACTCACTGCTGACAAGAAGATTCAGTCTGACTGTCATTCAACACTGCAGGATAATGTTACAGAGAAGGAACATAGTTCAGATAAGCCTCCCTGGAGACTCTCCTTCAGGCCACCTAAGGAAGGCAGGAGGAGCTGTTTCCCAGGGATGGCAGCAGGATGCCCTCCTGTTTGACTATGGTGGCCTGAGCGGAGATCGCAGTTGAGGTTAGCGCCAATGGGACCCAGCACAGAAACTCCCAGCACTGTCAGAAGATGATGAAATGATCTGATGTTTTCCTCCAGGGTAAGTGCACAGTTTACCTTCACTGCAAACTGACCCTCATAAGGGCTTCAGGCAGTCGAAGTGTGCAAGTGCACAGGGATGTCAGACAGGAGTTCGGGTTTCAGGACTCAGCAGCAGATGGGACATGTGCACAGAATGTGTGCCAGCCGCTTAAAGCTCTCAATCTTATATCAGTTGCAGGATATCCTGCTTCTTAATCACTTACTGAGGAAGGCTCAGCAGCTGCTGTAGGCATGCCTGCTCCTGAACTGCTCATGTAACTATTGGGATGGCAATCAATCTTTCTGTCCTCAGAAAAAGGTCCACAACCAGCAGGAGCACTGTCAGACCAGAAGTGGAATTCTGCACATTCGAGTTCTCACCCCTCTTGAAGAGCAGGCGGCTGAGATAGCTGGGGAGGAGCAGCATTGTGCTTGTGCTGAAGGCGAGATAGTACTCCCAGGAAGTCAGTGAGGACGCTTCCAGTCTGCAGTTGTCAGCTATATCCACAGAATAACACATTTCTTTAATTCAGGAGCCTGTTCAGCCAATTGCTGAATCTCTTTTTTCGATTCCAGGTACCAGCAAGAAAAGGAGGAGGCCAATAAGGGAGAGCACTCGGAGCTCAATAGTGAACCCCATTTTTGAGGAATATGTATCAGAGGATGCATCATCATGGCGATCACCTGCATCCTCCACCAGCACAGATACAGTGACCTCGGTGGGTGCACGAACTAGAGTGGGTTCAAGATCACAACCTGGTGAGCACATCACAGGCAGGAGTCCATAGTTGGTGGAAGAAGTGACAGCTGACATATGGAGGCCTGTCGAAGACCAGGTCGCTGCTCAGTACTATTCTGCTGACGAGCCTCTGGACTCGGCCATCAGAGATATGTTGAAGATGCAGACAGGCAAGGGAACATCCGGTCTGGATGTCAGAGGCCATACGAAGACTGGAAATGTCTGATGGCATGGCTCCTGCACGGAAGTGCTTTGCTGCCTCCATGGAAAGGGTGGTGGCTGTCTTGGGAGACCCAGGTCCAGCAGAATGCAGAGTGATTGCTGGATATGTGCTTGGACTTGCACTCCATTGCTCTAGGGTGAGAGAGTAAAGGGCCACTTCACCCTTCCTCCAGTGTTCCTTGAAGTGCTATCAGGCACTCACAGGGAGGAAGAGCGCCAGCCAGGCACCCTGGGGGCTTCATCCCTGGACACTCTGAGGGAGACCTTCTGCTCCACCTTCCATCTGCCACTGACCCCATCGGCTCCAGCGGGTCAGGCCAAGGAGGGTGCACCTTAGCAGACCAGGGCCATCCAGACCACCAAAGGATGCTCGCCAAAGACATCGCAGTCAACTGGATATAGTAGGCAGCAGGCAGCCTCCGCCTCAACTTCCAATGTCGGGGCTGCATCCTAGACGCCGTGGTAGCAATGAAAAATTAAGAAGTATTGAAGGTACACAGGAGGCACTGGTATACAACCACCGTATATAGTTTTCGTATTTGAAAATATATGTTCACTTGCACAGTTTGGAAGTTTCCTGGATTTCACCATGTTGCTAGTTGCTTCAATGGTCACAGGCTTTTTATGGTTTGGAATGTAGGTCCTTACCAGAGACCGACCTTGAACCCCTATAGATTCACCTCTCTTAGACTATCAACATACCTCAATAATCCTGCATGTGCATGATTAAGCACAGGCCATCTTTAGTGAGTGTGCAGCCTGGCCATGCATCATGTAAGCCATTACTTGCATTGCCAAAATATGTTCAGTGCGGTCATGGCATTCCTGATGGTGTTGCGCTGATGCAAGATGTCGGTGGATGTCACGAGCACTGAGGGAAGTTAAATCTGCCATGTGATTGGCAAGGAACAATGTAGATGCAGTTTCTTGGCTGAGTGAGTGAAGTTCTACACTCTACTTAACAGTAGAAAACGGAGGCTGCCCTACATAAAGCTGTGTTGAACACATCCAATTATTAATGGCCTTCCTTGATTTGCATTTTTGAGCTAGCATACCCATGAAGGCTGCAAGTAAGGAGGCAACAAGCAAGTTAGCCTTGACTGCAAGACAGATTTAAATGTCGGATTTAAGAGGTATGTGAATTTGACTACAGCTTTTGTCAGATCTCAATGGAGATTTGTTTAGCCTGCTCGTCTCAAGATGGGTTGCAGTCGACCTCGCATAAAGGGTTTGCTACCAAAGCTCAGCAAACATCATTGCTGGACTGGGATTTTAGTGCATGAGGTGAGAAAGAGCACAATGGGCCTGTGTGCTGAATTATTCCAAGGAGTGTGAGGTTATCCATGTGAAGCATCAACATTCCAGCAGGCCTCCACAGGGTCCATGCTGGAAAGATGTTTACCTTAGCTGGGATGCACACAATGATGGGTCACAGTCTCACCCAAATTCCAAGATGATCTGGCACTCTAAGAGACTCTGTGATTGGAGTGTCCAGACTGGTTGCAACTCAGCAACCTTTGGTGCAGTGAGGCTCTCTTAGCGATTGGACTCCAAAGGATCCTTGAACCTTTGCAGCATGAGAAAGGTGTCAAGGGATATGGATTCACTATGAGCGAGTGCCGATCAGGGTGATCAATCTGCCTGGGGAAGTGATCTCAAGGAGCCAAAAGGTGTTCTCGTGCTACTCCTCCTTGTGAATTCATATATCTGGTTCTGCCTGACAGAGCTGTCTGCCAGGTGCGTCCCCCTTTGTGAGCAGGTGTGAGAGTGACACGAGTGCATTCCTGCCAAGGTTAAATTTGATAGTGCTTCCAAGTTGTAATGCATACGAACTTTGTGATTGCATAGGAAAAATCTCAATTCTACTTACAGGTAAATATGCAGGTTCTAATGCATGTATTTGGCACCAATGCTCTGCCTTGCATTGTTATATTAGCTTAGTTTTGCACATGTAAAGAATCAAACCACCAGCACATTAACCAGATTTAATGCGATTTTCATCAATAAAAGTACATTAGATATAAATATAATGGCTAAAACCTCTGGGGCCTTCCAGCCAGTAGAGGAGTGAAAACCAAAAATTTAAGGAAATGTGCCAGCAGATTACTCTACCTCGAATCTGATAGCTATCAGATTGCCACAGGCACATCTACAACATTGTACCCCTGCTATAGCTTCTGAATGTGATTTGGCGACATCATGCACAGTGGTTAGCACAGTTGCTTCACAGATCCAGGGTCCCAGGTTCGATTCCTGGCTTAGGTCACTGTCTGTGCGGAGTCTGCACGTTCTCCTTGTGTCTGCGTGGGTTTCCTCCGGGTTCTCCGGTTTCCTCCCACAGTCCAAAGATGTGCAGGTTAGGTGGATTGGCCATGCTAAATTGTCTTTGGGGGTTAGGTGGGGTTACTGGTTTACGGGGATAGGGTGGAGGTGTGGGTTTAAGTGGGGTGCTCTTTCCAAGAGCCAGTGCAGACTCAACGGGCCGAATGGCCTCCTTCTGCACTGTAAATTCTCTGATGATCAATGATGATTAGTTCTATCCCCTTCACCATCATCAGAGAAGACACTTCAATCCTCCATGTCTACCTAAAGCAAGACATCATCACTTTTGTTATGGGCCAGGGTTTAGAGAACCCCAAAGTGTATCATGGAGTTCACCTGACCCACAACTTTTACTAGATTGCAGTATGGGGCGCACACTCTATAGGTGTGGCACAGCAGAAATGGAAAAGTATTTTTTAAAGCAAAACAATGTTTATTCTATGAACTCAAGTTAACCTTTTTAAAATGTACAGTGAACATCTCAGCAACCATTAATTCAAATACAACCCCCAAAGAATGCAACACTAAGTAATCCGTAAGCTGTCCTTTTAACATCCAGAAGACTTTAAAAAAAAACCTTTAAACTGAAGCACCTCAGGTTAAAGTCACTACTGAGAACATTTATAATTCTGAATTCACCAAATGATCAAGAGATAGTCTTTTCATGGCAGAGAGAACAGCAGTACACCTGCTTTGTCTGGCATCAGCTCCAACATTGAAAAACGAAACTAAAAAACACAGACACACCCAAGCTTTTCTCAAAGTGAAACTAAAAAGCAGAGCCAGAGCTCAGCTCCACCCACACTCTGACATCACTGCAGTAACATGAGCAACCAAATATTTCTTAAAGTGACATTCTCATGACACTTTGTACCACTAGATTGTGTAGGGTGCAGCAAACAATGATTCAGGACACTCTGTGGTGAATATTGGAGAGCCCCACCTGAGAGACCCAAACATCTGAACCTCATAAAGGAGGCTTATCATCTGTTCAGTTATGGAACTGGTGGAGACACTTGTTGCTCTCCTCAGCACCACTCTATGGATGACAAACTGGCACAATCATCATAATCATCCAGGTCTTTGAGGAGTATTCCTTGTCCGCAAGGACCCAGCCTTGCAATTGCTGAGGACCTTCAAAAACCTTTGGCACCTGAAATGTGTCAGAATGTAGACATTGTGAGAGGTCCTTGGGAATTGTGCACAGACATGAAGGATTTGCCTTTTGTGATCACGCCTCATTAACACAAAAAGTCCCTTTCAAGCACACAAGAAGTCTGTGATCAAAAATGCACTCCGCTCAACTCACATTAGTGTCAGTGGATTTCTCCTCAAATTCTCCCCAGATGGTGCTCACCTTAGAGTTTCCAAACTTCACTCCCAAAAGATCCCGCTGGCGTGCAACCTCCACCGCCGAAAAACACGCGGTGGGTTGCACAGAAACCCCGCCCACTATTTCATTTAAAAATGTTTCCAGTATGTTATACATCACTAGTTCACCTTCACGATCTACATCAGTGTTTTTCAAATTTATTATTCCTGGAGCCCACTTCTGTCAACCAGCCAACATTCGCGGACCACACCGGCCAACCTTCAAGATACATGCCACATTTATAAAAATAATTTTTATTCGTGTCATAAGTAGGCTTACATTAACACTGCAATGAAGTTACTGTGAAAATACCCCAGTGGCCACACTACAGTGCCTGTTCAGGTACACTGAGAGAGAATTCAGAATGTCCAATTCACCTAACAGCACGTCTTCGGGACTTGTGGGAGAAAACCGGAGCACCCAAAAGAAATCCGCGAATGGGTGAACATGCAGAGTCCGCACAGATAGTGACCCAAGCCGGGAAGCGAACTCTGGTCCCTGGCGCTGTGAAGCTTACCTCTTATGCAAAAGGGAAGCCTGCTTGGTCCTTTTGATCCCACTACAAGCACGTTCACAGGAGGAGAGGGTAAGGCACATATCAGGTGCTGATTTCAGCCAGTACCTTTGTGTTGCATTCATCTCTGTGAGAATGGAAAATCCAACCTTGCACATGCAGGTCATCGTGAAGGGCAATAGCAACAAAACATTTGTTTTACTCAGCACGTCTGCCTCAGAATGCTGACAGCCTTATGAGCTTCTGGCATTCTTTAATGTGCTGTCACAGGTTAGTTTACAGCAACTCAATCTTTTTGTTTGGAGTCAGCTGTAAGTTAATAACTGACTTGGGGTCTCAAAAGGAATTTTTCACCCACCCTTTCTCTTTCAAAATTTGAAACTTCTCTCATTTGCCAGTACTTCACTGCATATAAACGCAAGGGTCTTGCATCCTTATTTGTACTGGCAAAATTGACAAGACCATACTTTGAAATCATCTTTGTCCTGCTTTATTCCCGAGTTAAGTTTCTTCTTTGTAGACTGTTAACAGAGCCCCTGGAGCTCTGTACAGAGCTAACACTAGCTCTGCTCTGGACCCTACTAAGCAGCTCTCTCCAGCAGATTCAATTGTTAGATCCTGGCCAGTCGGTACGCTTTGTGTCTCTGGCTGCCTCTTCCTTGTAAGAAAATGATTCGTCTTCACAGTCCTCTTACCTTGCTAGCAGCTAGAAAATCGAAAAAGCTTTCCTCCGTGATTTGCCGCTAAAAGGTTGATGCCAACTGTACATACTGGACATGTGACCTGCTCACTGCTGCAGCTTATGGTCGGAGGACAACAAACAGCCTAATTTTGCTCTCGTTTCAAAGCCGGTAGTGCCTGCCATTCTCAATTTAAATACTGGTAGCAACCAGTGGGCACTTCTCCCACGATCAGGACCACCGCGGGAATGCCACAACCGATCCGCTCTGCAACCTACACTTTGAAAAATCCTGGTCTATATCAATCGGCAGCACGGTGGCACAGTGGTTAGCACTGCTGCCTCACAGAGCCAGGGAACTGGGTTCAATTCCGGCCTGTGAGCATTTTGTACATTGTCTTCCACAGTCTGCGTGGATGTCACAACCTTCCCAAATCCTATTGGCTGGGGACAATTGGTTACCCCATGTTACTTGGGGAATATGAGCTCCCCCAATGACGGGGGAGGGGGTGGACACAATCATTAGCAGAAGAGCTGTATAAATAGAGCTGGTCAGTGTGGTACTGGCTAGAGAGCGAACCATTAGTGAACTACTAGCCCTGTGTACATATTCTTGTAAATAAAGTTACTTTCTGCTTGACTCTACAAACACATTCTGGATTCTTCCTGGCTCTCACAAAAATGGGTTTCCTCTGGATGCTCCGGTTTCCTCCCATGGTCCAAAGACGTGCATATTAGGTGGATTGTCCATGCTAAATTTCCCCTTAGTTTCTAAAATGTTAGAAGCGGTTAGAGGGATAGGGTGGGATGTGGACCTTGGTAGAGTGCTTGTTCCGAGGGTCAGTGCAGACCCGATGGGCCGCATGGCCTCGTCCTGGATTATAAGGATTCTACAAATTCTGTGGAGGTGTATTATGTTGCCAAAGGTTGACAAGTGATGATGGCTTCATCAAAAATACTTCTCATGGGTTATTTCTGATGAAGGCAAAGAGTAAATGCAGATTTGCTCATTAAAGAATCAAATCCTGCTCAGTTGCACTACACGTAATATACCATCGGCCATCAAAACAATGCACGAGTTGTGCAAGTAGGTGATGTTAAACTGTTCAGATTCAAGTGATTGCTAATAAAACACACAAAGTAGAAAATAGTTGTTCTGTTTTTAATTTATTATTTTAAGTGTTTGGGTTATTGAAACTAATGATTTTAACTTGGCAGATTTTTGGCGTTATAATCACGTTATTAGTAATTTCTGCCTCAACAAATCTTGTCTAAGGGATAAAGTTTCATTCAGAAGTTCTATAATGGCACACAACTACAGTGGGCTTGCCTGTTGTCTAACTGAAACTGATAATCACCCAATATTCATCTGCTTCAATGAATTTTAGTGCTATAAACAAAACCCCTTTCAATTTCCAGCAGATTTGACAGGACTGTTATACAGGCTTTGGTTCTTTAAAATCAACTTGATGATGCTGCCAGTGAGAAGATTCAAATCAACTATAACCTCATTAACTCGGTGACAGAAAAAAGCAACTATGATTCTTTTTCTAACTTAGAAATAGGTCATGGTTTTCTACTTACAGGTCTTAGCAGAAAATAACATCACATAGTTATTTGTTATTGTGCTGTCTAAAAACAAACAGCTATGCACTCCATAGTTTCCGTATCAGTTTTCGTGATCCATGTGCTCTGGTGGTTGTTTTATGAAGTATTTATTAGGTTGAAATTATTCCTTTAAAACCCACTTTTTTTAACAATGAAATATTACTATTACTATGTATGTAGATACTTTGGTTTCTTTATCTTTAATCAGATGGAAAATACACATCGCAGCTCAGATCAACTTTATGCATTTGCATTGCTGGTGCAAAGTTTGATTTACTCCATTGATATATATGTACATAACGTTCTTTTGCAATGCTAAACGGGTGATCAAATTCCAATTTTGAATCAAAAAGAGTATTAAGATAAAAATCGATAAATAAGCTCATTTAAATGATTCCGCCAAGATTAAACCATGTTACGGATGTCTAAATCTCAGTCAGTATATTGTACCATTGTGAATTTTTGAAACCTTTTGTCATTTAATGTTAGAAATTTATTTCTGTTCTGGGGCATGACACCATCTCGGATAAATCAGTCCACTTGATCAGCATCCTATTCGCCACCTCAAATATTCACTCTTTCCACCACCTGTGCACTGTAGCCACAGTGAATATTATCTACAGGGTACACTGCAGCCAAGGCGTCTTTGACTGTACCTCGTGCATCACCACCAAGAAGGAAAAGGGCATCAGATGCCTACCAGCACCTCCTCCAGTCTCCCCGCAAAGTAATTCACCATCAAACTGAGACACCTATCACCATTCACTCAGCATTGCTGGGTCAAAATCCTGGAACTCCTGAACTAACAGGAATGAAGTCTGCAGTGGTACAAGAATTCTCAGCCCCGTCTTGTCCGGGCAGCTCAGGAAGGGCAATCAACAACACCCATATCCTGAAGTGATGTTTAAAAAAAACATTTGGGGTGGCACAGTGGTTAGCATTGCTGCTTCACAGCATCAGGGACCCAGGTTCAATTCCGGCCTTACGTCACTGTTTGTGTGGAATTTGTACCTTCTCCCTGTGTCTGCGTGAATTTCCTCAGTTTCTTCCCATAATCCTATGATGGATGGGTTAGGTGGATTGGCCATAATACAAAAATTCCTCTTAGTGTCCGGGGTGTGCGGGTTAGGTTATGGGGTTAGGGCTGGGTGGCTGAGTGAGTGGAGATGGGTACAGTATTCGTTGAGAGAGTTGGTGCAGACTTGATGGGCCAAATGGCCTCCTTCTGCGCTGTGGGGATTCTATGAATCTACGAAAAGCTATCCCTCGGTAATAATTTGTTGTACAATTTATGCACAATTCTTAAATTTGTGCATAAATTGGTAATAAGCAGATCATTGATCATGGTTCGCCAGGTGCTGAATTTGTTGAATCATTGTGAGAACTGAGCATGATTATAGGGTTGATCACTGGATTGTTGGCATTCAGCGAAAGATCAACATAGAAAGATACAAAACTGATCTTCAGTAATTCTTGTGATCCTATTGAAAGACTTGTTTCTTGAAGGTCATTTTGAAACATTATAAGAATTGAGGGAGAAATGTCAACTCCCAAGGAGGGAGGCCTTTAGATATACAGAGATACCGGCTTTTGTAAAAGAGATCTTCCCTACGTTCCCAATGTTACCCGTTTCTTTGATGGAGGAGGTTTTGATGGCTTTCAGGATAGAAAGGAGAGTTACCTCTGCTATTTACCGAAAAATTATAGAAGGTTAAGGTCAAATGGTAGGAGGAATTAGGGCTGACGTTAGAACAAGGGGTTCGGTACGGAATTTTATGGAGGATAAATGCATCGACCTAGTGCGCGAGGTTGGCACTAATACAATTGATGGTAGTTCAGAAAACACATTTGACGAGGTTGAGAATGAGTCGCATGTTTGAAGGGGTTGAAGACATTTGTAACAGATGCGAGAGGGGGCCGGCTAATCATGTACACATGTTTTAGTCATGCCTGAAACTTAGGAGATTCTGGAACACCTTCTTCAGCACCATGTCGGCAGTGTTACAGTTGGACTTAGATCCCAGTCCTCTGGGAACCATATTCAGGGTGTCGGACTTGCTGGAGCTCCAGGGAAGGGCAGGGACATTTGTCTGAGCTTTTGCCTCGCTGGTGGCGAGGCGGCAGATCCTGTTAGGTTGGAGGACAGTTTCTCCAGACGGTGTCTCACTGTGGCTGGGAGACTTAGTGGAGTTTCTAAGCCTAGAGAAGGTTCAATTTAGTTTAAGAGGGATGAAGAGGGGTTTCATAAAAAATGGTGTCCGTTTATATCTCACTTTAAAGAATTAACCTCAGTCAGCAGCTAAAATCGAGGGGGGTAGTTCGTTAAGTAATTAATTGTTTTTGGGTTGAGGAGGGATTATTAAATGGTCATTAAATATTTGTAATGTATGAAAAATTTTGAACAAGCTAATCAAAATATTTATTAATAAAAGTAATTCTTGTAGCTGGAGATTGTGTGCCATACTTTACAAAAAGATAGTGGTACCGGAAAGATATTCAGTTGGCAGCTGCAGAGCAAAGAAATACTCAATACCTGTTCTAGATTTCTTCAGAATATCCTGCTATTTAAGAGTGACTGCACACTCACGTTTATTTCTCTCCAATAGTATTGCCTTTCAGTGAACTGCTACTAGTATTATCACATTAAATTGGAAATACTGGCAGAAAATGCAGTCAGCCCCATCTCCGCTGCCATCGAGGCAAACTGCTCAAATTAACAAAATATGTAGCGGTAGATATCTTGGTACATCAGAAATTATTTTGGCAAGTGATTGAAATTAATTTGCCTGCTGATACCATTAGATTACAATTTTGTATCTCTGCTAAAATCATTTGCGTTTAATAGAAAAAATATTGAAAACTGAATAAAGTGCAAGAAAGAGCTCACAACATAATTGGGATTTGAACGAAACATTGTCCTGAGAACTCTTAGTAGGATGTTTATAATGCTGGCTTGCCAATTAGTATGTCGCTTTTGATGGAGCTATGCTCTAATCTTCGTTTATCTTGTCGAATTACATTGTTACAATGGATGAGCAAACTTTGACTCGTGAATAACCTCTCAAACCATACCCTTCCAAGTATGTGTTGTTTCACATCACATTGCTTTAATTGATTATTGTCATGAAAGCATTCGCGACTTCCGGTGGCGACCATGGAGTGAGTGGTCGCACATTTGGTGGCTCCCGCTCATGGCGGTTGTTTTGGACCTTTTTCCTGACGAACAGATGGATGTGAGACAGAATATAGGTGCAGGAGAGTGAGTGGAAGAGATTGACCCTCTGGTGGAGGGCCAGAAGCGGTCGGAAAAGAGGGAATCAGTCACTTGGAGCCGGTGCGGCGCCTGCAATGCACGTGGAGATGGCAGAGGGCAGGGAGCTCCCTGCCGGCTCAGTGGTTGATGGACCAGCTGATGAGATTCCTGTACGAGAAGTTCATCCAGCAATGCAAGGAGAGTCTGGAGGACCTGGCCCGGGCAGTGGATTTGATCAAGGCGGTGATCGACCGTGTGAAAAGTAAGCAGGTGGCCAAGGTCAGGCGATCCAGAAGATGGAAGAGGTGATAGGGGAACATGAGGAGCAGTTTGCCTTGATGGTAGAGGAGATGGGGCTGATGCACGATCAGCAGAAGCAGCTTCAGGTGAAGGTCGGGGACCTAGAGAACCGTTCACGCAGGCAGAATATAAGGATCGTTGGCCTGCCGGTGGGGAGTGAAGGAGCCGATGCTGGTGCACACGTGGGGAGGATGCTGGAGAAGCTGCTTGGAGAGGGCGTATTTGCATGGCAGTTGGAGGTGGATTGAGCGCACAGTGCACTAATGAGGAAGCCCCACGGAGCGAGCCGCCAAGGGCGATGGTGGTGCGGCTGCACTGGTTCCTGGACAAGGAGTGAATTATGAGGTGGGCCAGGCAGACGAGGCGCTGCACCTAGGTGGGCAGTGAAATTCGAGTGTACCAGGACCTGGGTGCAGAATTGGCCAAGAGGAGAGTGAGTTTCAACAAGTTCAAGGCAGCCCTCTACAAGAAAGGGTGAAGTTCTGTGTGGGCGCTGATATATGATAACCTCTGCTACGTTCTGGGTGGGCTGGGGGGTTTCGGAGTCGAGTGCAGGCAAGGATTCAGAGATTTGGGGATCTCTTTATTGATGGGGGTTTCCTGAGCCTGGAAGAGCTGGAGGAGGAGTTTGAGTTGCCCTTGGGGAATGGGTTCCGGTATCTGCAGGTGAGGGATTTTGTGTGGAGGCAAGTTTCGACCTTCCCGCACCTGCCGCCCTAGGGGCTACAGAATAAGGTGTTGTCGAGAACAGTAGTAGGCGAGGGGAATGTCTCCGAGATCTATAAGGAGTTGATGGAGTGGGAAGGAGCCCAATAGGGGGACGTGAAGAGAACGTGGGAAGAAAAGCTGGATGGGGAGTTGGAGGCCGGGTTATGGGAGGGGGCCCTGAGGAGAGTTAATGAATCCTTGTTGTGTGCCAGGCTCAACCTGATACAGTTTAAGGTGGTCCACAGGGCACAAATGACTGTGGCCCGGATGAGTATGTTCATTAAGGGGGTAGAGGATAGGTGTGGGCGCTGTGCGGCGGTCCCTGCTAACCATGTCCATATGCTTTGGGCGTGTCCGAGGGGTTTCTGGCAGGGGTTTTCTGACGTCATTTCAGAGGTCTTACAAGTGAGGATAGTTCCGAGTCCAGAAATGGCGACCTTCGGTGTGTCGGAAGACCCGGGAGCCCAGGGGGTGGAGAGGCCAACGTCCTGGCCTTTGCCTCCCTGGTGGCCTGGAGACTGATCTTACGAGGGTGACGGGACTCGGAGTCCCAAAGTCGGGGGTGTGAGTTAGCGACATGGCGGGGTTTCTCAGACTTGAGAATATTAAATTCGACTTGAGGGCTTCGTTGCAGGGGTTTGCTCGGAGGTGGCAGCTATTCGTCGACTTCTTTGAGAAAAATTAAGCTGTCAGCAGGGGGAGTGGGGGAAAGGGGGGGCACAGGAGAGACGAGTAAGGATAGGAGAACAAATGGAGGGGTGGTTGGGGAAGCTGGCATTGTTTGTGTAAGCCATGTTGGCTGGGGTTTGTGCTCGGGGGGTTTATTGTTTATATTATTGTGTTTTTGTTGAAATTTGATGTTTAACATTGTTAAAATTATAAATGCCTCAAGAAAATATTTTCGAAAAAAAAAATGAAACCATTAGCTTTTTGGACAAAGTAAAAATCAGATGAAAGGATACCAAAGAAACCGATAAATTATTGAAAAGTGTACGAGTATTTAACCATTCTACCAAGCTTTTCTTGCACCTCTTCACTTATTCACTGATGACTGGCTCATCTCCATTATTGAACTCATGTTCTACTTGCACCATATCCCATTTGCTGCCCCATTTTCTATCCACCATCTGATTGCTGTATCCAAAACCAGCTTTCAAAAATCGCAAGTTAAGTTACGTTTAAAGTTATTCTTTTCTTCTATTTTACACAACATTCTGCTGTTAAATAGACAAACTGGCACATTTTTGTCAATTTATTGCTTAATCAAATAGGTGGGAGGATCTGGATCTGGCCTATGTTTTGCAATTGTGAAGCCTTTCCCTTGATGGCACAATTGAGGATATGGGGAGGGGATGGAAAAGTGATGTTGAGGTTGGAGTTCAGCCATGATCATAGTGAATGGCAGAGCAGGCTCAATGGACCATATGGTCTCTGCTCCTATTTCTTATGTTCTTAAGTTGGGAATTCACTATTGAGGAATGATGGGATGAAGCCATGTATTCATTGCAGCACTAAAGTAATGTGCCACCAGGATGCTCCTGCAAAAAAGGAACTTGAATTAACTGTTTGTCACAAAACCTTTATCATAGGTATTTTGATTTTCTGAACTTTAATCTGTTCCAATTTACATGCATTACATGCATGCCTGCATACAACAGGGGATAATGAAATGGACTGCAGAAAACCACACAACTGTGCCTATACATTTTTAAATATGACGTAATTGTTAACTTAAACATATTGACATGTATTAAATATTATAATGTATAGATTCAGAATGAAGATTTGCTTTAGTTCTTACAGATATGAGTACAAGAATCAAAAACACAGCTTTTCCATCCAGAAGGAAGAATTAGTGCACACCAGCCATCAGAAAGTAATTACATGTTTCTGGGAGGTTGATTAGGATTTTCGCTGAAGAACATATGCTACCATAGTTGTCTTCACTATTCATCTTTTAACTCAAAGATCAAGTTATTGTTTGTGAGACGTGGTTTTTTTTATTTGCTTATCTGATAAGCACATAAAGGACTGAGTCCAAAAATATCTTAACATAATCCTCCTGTTGGAGGATCCTGAACTAAATGTTCAAAAGTGTAAGTCTTGGAACCAGCTCTTTTAGACTTGAATAGTAACAATATAACCTCCATGTGCCCCCCCCCCCCCCCCCCCCAACAAAAAAAAACCTTTGTCTAGTGCTTCCAGTGTGCTTGACTAGGCAATTTTTGGCTGGAAAAGCATAAGTGAGTAATTAGATAATTGCTGTCTTGATTGAGCTCAATAGGAAACATTTCAATTAGGCTAAAACTACACAGAAAGGAAGTTGGCTTTTACAAAGGGAAACATTCCTTGTCATGCAACTGTCAGCTTTTACCAACACTAGGAGATGGGCTTGTCTGGAGGAAACTGAAGGAAAAATGATTGCCGTAATTACGTGTATGTTTAAACATTCTGTCTTCTCATGTAGTTTCTCGATTCTTAAAAACGATAACACAGACATATGAACCTTTTTCTTGGAACAAATTATTGCCTCTGAGCCGTGGAAGGAGTTCAACTCCTGGTGCTGGAATATTTCTCATACTACATAAACTCAAGAGTTTAAAGGACTTCAGTCTTTGGGCTACCTAATAAATATATGTTGATGGCAGTTTCCTTTTGGTTTTGTTCAAGTTAAAACTTACATTAAAAAAAATATTGGTATAAATCTGAGCACCAGAAGCCTAATTTGCTACTGCAGGCTTCCATAAAGAGCAACAGGTGTGAGTAAAAATGTTGAGTTGTGAATTTAGATGTGTGACATTTTGTTTTAACATCTGTCACGAAAAATAATTTTACATCAAACCATGAGTATTTTATAGTTTTTTTGGTTTCTTTGGTCTCATTTACTGAGAAACAGCAGTAGTTTCCCATGAAGATTACAGGAGGGAGTGATGAATCACAGATAAATAATCCTTTACTTAAAGTGGTTGTAATTATATTGCAAATATGTTTCAAGTTAACGTTAAACTACATTTTTCTGCAATGGCTTATAGATGAGCTCTTTGTTTTCATTGCTATTATCCAGTGATAACCTGTTCCGTATTGTGAATTGGTATGATTCTGGACATTTGCACCCAAACCAGATTTTCCAGCTGGCAGGAAGGTGACCCCAACCCCACTCCGTAGTGGGTTCCCGGTGGCGGAGAGGGCGAGCGAGCAACACTAAATGCTGTAGTCTTCAGCAACACTGAGAGATCCCACCGGCAGCCAATGACGACTGCCTCTGCTCTGGAAAGTACGTCGTGGTTGGGGGCGGAAGGGGGAAAGTATCGGGCAGAGTGTTCTAAAATTGAGCGATGTATTTGTGTGAGATTTCATTTTACCGGCACTTGTGCAAAAGGTGCATTCTACTTTTATTTTTGCTGTTGAATTCTGGATGAACATGTGTCGAACTTTATAGGAGAGCCTCCTGAAAATTCAAATTTTTTATCAGCCTGATTTTCTAAATGCAAGCACCACTTGGCTTGGAAAAATTGTGGGTGTAAGTCAAACCCCTGGATTTCATACATAATCTTGGTTAGAATTCCCATGTAGAACTGAAGGGACCCTGTGATGTTGCAGGAATCAGATTTTTGATTAGTTAATGAGGAATAATATTGAAGGACTGTGCTCTTCACATCATAGAGCCTCACTACCAATGAGTGGAAGCGAGGATGAGGCTGCAACACAGCAGCCCTTACTTTCCTACTCATTCTCGCTCATGGTGAAGCTGGAAGTCATGCCCTGCAGAATTACCCCGGTTAAATCAATGTCCCATGGCCTTAAATGACCTCATTGTGCTACTCAAATGAACCTGTGAGGTTTCTGAGTATTTTAGCCAACATTTCTGCCCGAATCAAAACAAAAAACTGGTTATGCATGTTGTGGTTGTTTGCAGAACTCTGCTGGCATGGATAGACTGCCATGTTTGTCGATGTTACAATAATCACATTCAGGAGTAAGTGAATTTTTAATGCTGTGATAATTGATAAATACCTCCAATTAACTTTTCTGTCCCTAAAAATGTAAATTGAAAAGTGTAGTCTCATTCCTTCAGATGTTAACCAGCACTGGAGATTTGAAGAAAAATAAATCTTTCTTTATTTTCTGTCTGTTTCTACTATCTCCCTTAATCCTATTTATCTTTCACAATCTTTACACTGCATTCTGTACATGATTAAAATACAATTTACACTTCCTGCTTTATGCTCCCTGGTGTAGACTCTGCTAAAGTAGAAAGTGAGTTACTTGGTAGTACACTTAGACCTCCCAAGCTACAACCAAATCAGCATTCCCCTTGGAATATTGCATGATTTAGAGAATGAACTGGTGCTATGTAGAGTAGGACAGGCCTCTGTAAAAGGAGTGGGAGCACTCGGTCAGCACCTCCGCCAGTGCTGCACTCCCTCAGTACCACCGACAGTGCGACACTCCCTCAGCACCTCCGCCAGTGCAGCACTCCCTCAGCACCTCCGCCAGTGCGGCACTCCCTCAGCACCTCCGCCAGTGCGGCACTCCCTCAGCACCTCCGACAGTGCGGCACACCCTCAGCACCTCCGACAGTGCGGCATTCCTTCAGCACCTCCGACAGTGCGGCACTCCCTCAGCACCTACGACCGTGCAGCACTCCCTCAGCACCTCCGACAGTGCAACACTCCCTCAGCACCTCCGACAGTGCAGCACTCCCTCAGCACCTCCGATAGTGCGGCACTCCCTCAGCACCTCCGACAGTGCGGCACTCCCTCAGCACCTCCGACAGTGCGGCACTCCCTCAGCACCTCCAACAGTGCGGCACTCCCTCAGCACCTCCGACAGTGCAGCACTCCCTCAGCACCTCCGACAGTGCGGCACTCCCTCAGCACCTCCGACAGTGCGGCACTCCCGCAACACTCCCTCAGCACCTCCGACAGTGCTGCACTCCCTCAGCACCTCCGACAGTGCGGCACTCCCTCAGCACCTCCGACAGTGCGGCACTCCCTCAGCACCTCCGACAGTGCGGCACTCCCTCAGCACCTCCGACAGTGCAACACTCCCAAAGCACCTCCGACAGTGCAGCACTCCCTCAGCACCTCCGACAGTGCAGCACTCCCTCAGCACCTCTGACAGTGCAGCACTCCCTCAGCACCTCCGACAGTGCAGCACTCCCTCTGCACCTCCGACAGTGCAGCACTCCCTCAGCACCTCCGACAGTGCGGCATTCCTTCAGCACCTCCGACAGTGCGGCACTCCCTCAGCACCTACGACCGTGCAGCACTCCCTCAGCACCTCCGACAGTGCAACACTCCCTCAGCACCTCCGACAGTGCAGCACTCCCTCAGCACCTCCGACAGTGCGGCACTCCCTCAGCACCTCCGACAGTGCGGCACTCCCTCAGCACCTCCGACAGTGCGGCACTCCCTCAGCACCTCCGACAGTGCGGCACTCCCTCAGCACCTCCGACAGTGCAGCACTCCCTCAGCACCTCCGACAGTGCGGCACTCCCTCAGCACCTCCGACAGTGCGGCACTCCCTCTGCACCTCCGACAGTGCAGCACTCCCTCAGTACCTCCGACAGTGCGGCACTCCCTCAGCACCTCCGACAGTGCTGCACTCCCTCAGCACCTCCGACAGTGCGGCACTCCCTCAGCACCTCCGACAGTGCAACACTCCCTCAGCACCTCCGACAGTGCGGCACTCCCTCAGCACCTCCGACAGTGCGGCACTCCCTCAGCACCTCCGACAGTGCGGCACTCCCTCAGCACCTCCGACAGTGCAACACTCCCAAAGCACCTCCGACAGTGCAGCACTCCCTCAGCACCTCTGACAGTGCGGCACTCCCTCAGCACCTCCGACAGTGCGGCACTCCCGCAACACTCCCTCAGCACCTCCGACAGTGCAGCACTCCCTCAGCACCTCTGACAGTGCGGCACTCCCTCAGCACCTCCGACAGTGCGGCACTCCCTCAGCACCTCCGACAGTGCAACATTCCCAAAGCACCTCCGACAGTGCAGCACTCCCTCAGCACCTCCGACAGTGCAGCACTCCCTCTGCACCTCCGACAGTGCAGCACTCCCTCAGCACCTCTGACAGTGCGGCACTCCCTCAGCACCTCCGACAGTGCGGCACTCCCTCAGCACCTCCGACAGTGCGGCACTCCCTCAGCACCTCCGACAGTGCAACACTCCCAAAGCACCTCCGACAGTGCAGCACTCCCAAAGCACCTCCGACAGTGCAGCACTCCCTCAGTACCTCTGACAGTGCAGCACTCCCTCAGCACCTCCGACAGTGCAGCACTCCCTCTGCACCTCCGACAGTGCGGCACTCCCTCAGCACCTCTGACAGTGCAGCACTCCCTCAGTACTGTAATTTAGTGCCAGCCTTGATTTTTGTGTTCATGTCCTGAGATGGGACATGAACCTGAAACCTTGCAGTCAAGGTAAGCATGCTGCTAACTGAGTTATAGTTGACACACCATATATTATGGAGATGGCCAAAATCTTCACCAAAGAAAAATGGTCTTAAAAGAGGAAAGCAAGGTTCAGCCAGAGAGGGTAAAGAGGAAATTCCAGAGCTTAGGCCTGAGCAGCTGAAGGCACAGCCACCAATCGTGGAGCAATTAAAATTGGGGATGCTTCAGAGGCCAGCATTAAAAGAGCGCAAATGTATCAGAGGTTTGTGGGATTGGAGAAGATTACAGAGATGAGGGGTGAGGTTGGAGAGATTTTTAAACAAGGATGAGAATTTTTAAATCAAGGCTTAACCAGGAGTCAGTGCAGGTGAGTGAGCACCTGGCTGATGGTTGAATGGGATTTGATGCCGTCATGTGCAACAGAGTTTTGGATGACCTCAAATTTACATGCAGTATAATGTGGGGGATTGGCCAGGAGTGTGTTAGAATAGTCGAGTCTGGAGGTAACGGTCAGCACGGTGGTGCAGTGGTTAGCACTGCTGCCTCATGGCGCCGAGGACTGTCCATGTGGAGTTTGCACATTCTCCCCGTGTCTGCGTGGGTCTCACCTCCATAACCCAAAGATGTGCAGGGTAGGTGGATTGGCAACACTAAATAGCCCCTTAATTGGAAAAAAAGAATTGGGTACTTTAAATTAAAAAAAAGTGTCTGGAATTAACAAAGGCATGGATAAGAGTTTCAGCAGCAGAAGAGTCGGGACTGGAGTCAGATGGTGTTACAGATGTGGAAATAGGCAGTCGGACATGTGGTTGAAATCTTACCTTGACGCGGAGGTTCAGTCTCAGACAGCTATTAAGAAGTGGGATGAAGTTGGTGGAATGGGAGCAGATTTATGGTGAGCATTGAAGACAGTGGTTTCAGTGAAAGCAACGCTACCCATGAATTCCTTTGTCAGGTTCTACCTAAGCTGGAACAAGCAACATCTTTAACATCTAACATCACAGCACCGCTTAGTTCAAGGGAAGTTAGAGATGGGCAACAAATGTATGTCTTGTCAGCGACACACACATCTCAAAGAAAAAAATCTTCCAGTTTGTCTTGCATATCTGCCCAAGCAAAGGTTTTGATGCTCTTTATGGTGGTGGAGTGGTTTGCATTTTTATTCGTTCATGGGAAGTCAGCCAGAATTGCTGGCTGGCCTAGCATTTATTGCCCATTCCTAATTTCCTTTAAGGGATAGTTAAGAGTCAACCACATTGCTGTGGATCTGGAGTCACATGTAGGCCAGACGAGATTTCCTTCCATAAAAGACATTTGTGAACTAGATAAGTTTTTATAACAATCAATAATGGTTTCACGGTCATCATTAGACTTTTTAATTCCACATTTTATTATTGAGTTCAAATTTCCCCATCTGCAGCAGCAGGATTTGAACTGGAGACCCCAGGGCATTACTCTGGGTCTCTGGGTTACTCGTCAAATGACAATCCCACTATGCCACCACCTCCCCCAAACAATTATATGAATTCCGGGCACCTCAGAAACCGCTCTATTTACAATAGGTTGGCTGGGTGGATTTTCTCTGCTTGGAGAGGCTTCGGGCCCTTGGTTTATTATATATATTTTTATTCATTCGTGGGATGTGGGCATTTCTTGCCCATCTCTAATTGCCCTTGAACTGAGTGGCTATTTCAGAGGGCATTTAAAAGTCAACCTCATTGTGGATCTGGGGTCACATGTAGGCCAGACCAGTTGAGGCTGACAGAATTCCTTCCCTTAGTGAGGATTAGACAGTCAATAGTGGTTTTATGGTCATCACTAAACTTTTAATTCCAGAATTCAAATTTTACCATCTGCTGTGGTGGAGGTCTCTGGAGTACTGGTCCAGTGACAATGCCAATGCGCCACTGCCTCTCCATTGCTTTCTGTCTGTCCAGAGAGAATAGATACTTCACTAAGATAATAGTCTTTTTCTGTTTGAAATTAACTTCCACCAAAAGGTCCCCTCATGCGCATAAGAGTTGAAAACTCCCCTGAGGGTCCGGAACCATGATTCTTTAAAAACCTAGCCATGAAAATTATGGCGGTGGCGGTTATACCTATGGAGCCAGCAGGGTAAGGCCAGCCGGATGAGGACTTCTGATAGGAAGCAGCCGCCACCCTTTCAAGGCACTCCCAAAAATTAGGGAATGGGCCAGAAACCATGAAATTAGGACACGCCTGCCATCTTTAATGGACTCTAGAGTCAAGCCGACTCGGTGAAAATCAATGCCAGTGTTGCAGCATCATCAACCTCTTGTCCCTCTTGGAATTATTGTTACTGCACAAATGTTCAGCCAGCAATTCTGAAAAGGAGAGGGCACAGCGGTAAGATTGCAGTAAGGAAATGGGGGGAAAAGTAAGAGGTGCTGGCTCACACCATCTGCAGTTTAGAAATCAAGAGGAGTTGTCGAATAAGAGTGAAGTGAAGGTTGATGAGGTAGAACATATAAACATCTTCAGTGGTTTCTAGCCACAGGCCCAGTTGCCTGGGTCAACACGATTTCCATCGAGATGAGGATATATATCAGTCTCTCCCCCTTTAGTTGCTTCTGCCTGTTCTGCAAGAGACAGGGATGTGTGTCAGTGAGTGTGGTGCAATCTATTTGGGTGAAGTTCCTGTTTTGGTTGAATAGCTGGCAGTGGTGGAACCTGTGAGCTATGGTGTGTGTATGAGGATCAGGTGAAGTTAAGAATGTGAAGTCTGGTTGATAGAGAATGTTGGCAGGTGAGTAAAAGTGGAGTGATGAATTGAGAATTTTCTGAAACTAGTAAGGACATAGCATTTGAAGATGAATTTTGAAATGAAATGAACATGAAAATTGTTTATTGTCACGAGTAGGCTTCAATGAAGTTACTGTGAAAAGCCCCTAGTCGCCACATTCCGGCGCCTGTCCGGGGAGGCTGGTACGGGAATCGAACCGTGCTGCTGGCCTGCTTGGTCTGCTTTAAAAGCCAGCGATTTAGCCCAGTGAGCTAAACCAGCCCCTGACTTTGATAACTCCTGTAGGGTCATTACTTCAGTATTGCATCAGGGAACCTTGGAGCATACTCTCTATCCCATTTCACCATGGGCACAATTCAGCAGAGAAACGTTTTAAGTCTGCTTTTGGGCGCATTAGGCGAGGTGTTCCTCGGCGACTACAGTGCCGAGAATCATCCCGCTATTCAAAGGCATTGTGATTTCTTCGGCCTCGGTAGTTTCTTGTGCCCCCCTCCCATTCAGGCCCCCCCCCCTTCATCCCCCACAATCTTGCTGAGGCCCCTGGGACCCCCCCCCCCCCCCCCCCCCCCCCCCATGGGCAAGGCCCCCCCAGGCCTGAACCATGACAGTGCCAACTTGGTATCCTGCACCTTGGCACTGCTAGCCTTGCACCCTGGCAGTGCCTCTGGTACACAGCAGACCACTGATGCCTGATACCCTTTAGGGGCTGTATTGGAGTGCTCCCCTGACTGGTCCAGGCACTGGAATCGGATCTTGAGCAGGCCAAACACCTGGATCAACGCATGTGTTGAAGCAAGAGCCTCGTTGTAGCAAGTCTCAGCGATTGGCTGTGGCCTCTGCACTGGCATCATCAGTTACCTCGTGAGTGGGTACCCATTGTTCTCAAGGTGCCATCCCTACAGCCGCTGCTCTGCCTCAAAAACGTCTTGGATTTGCTAGTGCCCCAGGATGTAACTGCTCCATACGATACGGGCACACACCTGCATGATACACATCGCTTGGTCACTGCCAGTCTGGATATTGAGGGAGTGGTATCCCTTGCAGTTCGCAAATGATGTCCCATGTTGCCATGGGGAACACAGAGGCACGGGGTGCAGTTGATGACACTCTGTACCTGGGGCATGCCTGCTGTGCAGCTCCGGCCACGGTCCTGGCATCCTGGTTGGCAGGCCCTGGGACAAGTTGGGCCCTCGCAAATTGCACATCTGTGATTTCCCTTGCGGCTGACTGGGAAATGCCACACATATCACCGTGCAACCGCTGGCGTGGAATTTCAGAGCGGCAGTAACTTTAAGGGCCACAGGCAGTGGGTGACATCCCAGTCCATGTGGTACCAACTCTTGCATCACCTGGCATAGATGGTCCACCGTCCTCTGGGGCAGGTTATGCAGCACAATCTCGCAATGCATCGATTTTTGTGCCTTACCAATTTTGCTCCTTGTATACATTACAGTTTTGTACTATTGCCCAAACCTCTGTAAATCACCAATGCTGTCACTTCAAATAAAGCCGTAAAAATTATACTTAAATGTGAATGAGATTAGTTTAAAAGGAGAATAGTGCTGATGGATGAAGTTATTCAATCTAAAGTGCTTTCACAACAAGCACTGCAATAATTGTTTAGAATTCAACCGATCTTAGAGGAGCAGCTCCAACTTTTTCCCAGCGAGGAAGCAGTTCAGTGGTAACCCACCATGTTTGTTCAAGTCTGAATCTTTTTCACTGCTTTAGAGCACTGGGATCTCAGACTGGGAAATGTGCCAATCCCTGCTGAACATAATGAGAGTCTTCCAAAGTTAGGTCCACTGCATTCATCACCCGAGCATGCCTTATGTCTGGGAGATCTGATGTGGCAGGTCTCCAGCAGATGTTTTTCTCACTTCAAATGTTTGAAATTTAAATAATATGAAGCAGTTTTGGGGAGGAGTCCTTTATATAAAACAGACTGACATTTTCAGGTAGAAGTTAGTTCATCTTCACTAAGTACAAACATTATACCTAAGATGATTTGAAGTTGGTATTAGCTTCCGGTTGCATGATGTTGGGGAAGTGCATGTTTTTCTCCTGACAATTCGCAAAACGTCCGCATATTGTTACCTGCTGCCACACAGACTAAGTTAAACACTTAGGTAGCAAGTTTTTTATTATGCCAAAGAATTTAAAACATACAGGCTGGAAAATATTAAATGATAAAGATGCTGCTGCCGAGACAGCTAAGATGGCGTCCGGCGCCCCCACGCTTCTAACAACCGAAACACTGAGCAAAATCCTGGTTACTGAGCTCGACAAGTCCCGATGAAGTTTGGCTCTGGAGATGAAAAATGCATTGGAAGAATCGCTGGGTGCTATTCGGTCATCCCCCGACACCATTCACTTAACTGTCGACTCTCATGCCAGCACCACCCTTACCAACATCGAGACGGTCCTTTTGGACCACAGTGACAGGATCTATCCTTCTGGGCTGACTGCGGTGATGAAGGAGAGCGTGTCGTTGCAGGACTTGATGACCTGGAAAAACCAATCAAGACAACAAAACTTGCACACTGTTGGTCTACCAGAAGGGACTGAGGATGGAACCCCAACACAGTTCATGTTGGAATTCTTCAAAAAGGTGGTAGGCGAATTAATATTCTCTAAACCCCCCCTTTTATGGGCGGTCCAGTAGCACAGTGGTTAGCACTGCTGCCGCACCAGGGACCAGGTTTGATTCCGACTTCGGGTGACTGTGTGGAGTTTGTACATTCTCCCTGTGTCTGCGTGGGTTTCCTCCGGGTGCTCCGGTTTCCTCCCACAATCCAAAGATGTGCAGGTTAGGTGGATTGGCCATGATAAATTGCCCCGAGGTGTCCAAAGGTTAGGTGGGGTTACTGGAATGGGACTGGGGAGCAGGGCTAGGTAGGGTGCTCTTTTGGTGGGTCAGTGCAGACTCAATGGGCTGAATGGCCTCCTTCTGCACTGTAGGGATTCTATGAACCCCTGGAGTTAAATTGAGCTCACCATATCCTTGGGCTGAAACCTCGCCCTGGTGACCTCCCACGAGCCATTGTAGTCCAGTTCCATCGCTGCAATGAAAAGGAGCTTGTTATTTGGTGGACAAAGGAGCACCGTGATCTTATTTACCAAGGCCACTCAATCAGGATCTACCAGGAAATTGAATGCGGGCCTGGGAGAGAGGCATGCAACATTCAACAACATCAAGTCCATGCTGTACAAGAAAGGAATTCACTTAAGGTTGACTCATCCTGCCCCGTCTCCGTATCACATTTAACAGAGAAGATCACATCTTTGATGCTCCAGACGAGGCAGACTTATTCCTTCAGCAGCGCATAATACATACTTGTTGACGGGCTTACTAAATTTGTGGTGTTGTTTTGGGTGTGCCTGATTCGGCCACTTAATATGCTCAAAATTAGGGGCCTGTTCAATTGTTTATTTATACTAGAGCTCTTACTATGAAATTATAATAAGGAATTTTCCAATGGATTATTATATAACCTGTTTTATATGATCGGGATATGCGCCATTAACAAGGTTGGTGAGTCAACGCATGTCATATCAGACGGAATACCTGCTGCTCGTCTTGTTTATAATGGCGAGTTTCAGATTTGATTCATGGTTTTATTTAGTTAAATGTTTATTATCACACAGTTTGGTTTTAGTTCTAGTGGTTTAGGAGTGTGATAATTCTTCTGGGGATGGAGTAGGGTGGGAGGGATTTCCTGTGTTGACAATAATCAAAGACGTTTTTATATTTGGCCATTTTCATGATATGATGGATCCTCTTGGCCTTGCTTTCTTTTCCATTCAATTTTTTGACCCCTTTATAAAATTTTCCCAAATGCATGACTCGCTCAGGCGGTCAGGGTGGTTTGGGGCTCCCGATCAGATTAGTCACATGAACTGTAGGAGGTTTAATGGCCCAGTAAAATATTCCAAAGTGTTTTCACATCTCAGGAGCCTCAATTCTGAAGTTGTACTCCTTTAAGAAACACATCTTCATGTTAGAGATTACACCGGATTATGTAAAACTGGGTTGGGCAGGTGTCTCTAGGTTTAATGGCAGGGCTAGGGAGACAGCAATTTTGAATAACAAAAGAATACAGTTCTTTCTCTAAAATATAATCTCAGACTCTGGAGGATGTGATGCAATAGTTGGTGGCACATATTTTCAAACCCTTGCAGTTTTGGTGAACGTCTATGCCTCTAACAGGGACAAGACATTTATCACATTGCATCTATCATTCTAATCCTAATATAGACACCCACTATCTTATTTTCAGAGGGGATCTAAACTGTTATAGATCCAAAGCTGGATCGCTCGAGTCTAAAGACTTTCACCCACTCCGGTGTTTCCAAGGCTCTCTCCACCTTTATGACTCAAATGGGTTGTGTGGATCCTTGGCGTTTCCTCCACCGAGTGGAGGACTTTTCCTGCTTCTCTCATGTCCCTCATGCTTACTCGCGCATCAACTATTTTATTTTGGACAGAACTAAAATTGCCGAGTATCCTGCCACAGTTACGTCAGACCATTCACCCTATTGCCTTGACCTGGCTCCTGCGTCCAAAGCTAATGGTCGACCTCCGTGGAGATTTAACGCAATCATATTATCAGACAAGGATTTATGTAAATCTATATCCACCAGCATAGATGTTTTTATTCAAACAAACAAATCTGATTCCACCACTCCATCAGAAGTATGGGAGACCCTCAAGACTATTCTCCGGGGAAATGTAATTTCTTACAAGGCATATATTATCAACAAAAGAAAATGTTAACAACAAGAATTGATGGTAACTCAATTTTAGAAATAGACCATCAATATTCCATTACCTCATTCCTGAGTTCAGTACAGATAGGCTGAAACTCCAGACTCAATATGGCTTACATTCCACAAATAATGTTGTGGGCATATTATAACGTTCAAGGTGGCTTTTTATGAATATGGGGACAAAGCTGGCCATCTACTAGCTGATTAGCTCAGGTGCCAATTTGCTTCTCGGTTTATCTCTCAGTTGTATGACTCCTCCCATAATTTTACTACTGACCCCTCCGATATTAATTTGATCTTCACTTCCTTTTATTGTAACCTCTCGTCAGATAGCAAGGCAATGGCTGACTTCCTAAATAATTTGGACATTCCATCTGTAGATGTGGACAGGAGCAGAGGCTTAGGTGATCATTTGTGCCTAGATAAGATAACAAACTGCTTTGAGCCTTGACGGCATCCCCATTGACCTCTATAAAAGGTTCTCCACTCAACCTGCGCCCCTGTTACTCGAAATGTTTAATTCATTATCTCAAGGTTCTCTGCCCCTTACATTGACTCGAACTTCCAATTCACTTATACTCAAAAAATACAAGAATCCTGAAGAATGTGGCTCATATCGGCCTATCTCTCTTAAATGCAGACGTAAAGCTGCTAGCTAGGATAGTGGCATGCTGTTTGGAGCCATGTCTTCCTGATATAATATCTGGAGGAGATTGAGCTGGGCCATGATTGAGATGTATACAATTATGAGGGGCATAGATAGAGTAGACAGGAAGACACTTTCCCCTTGGTGCAGGGGTCAGTGATCAGGGGGCATAAATTTAAGGTAGGGGCCAGGAGGTTTAGAGGGGATGTGAGGAAAAATCTTTTTACCCAGAGGGTGGTGGGAATTTGGCTGCCTGAAAGGGTGATGGAAGCATTGACCCTCATAACATTTAAGAAGTATTTAGATGTGCACTTGCAACCCCAGGGCATACAAGGCTACGGCCAAATGCTGAAAATGGGATTAGAATGGTTAGGTGGTTATTTTTGACTGGCACAGACGCGATGGGCTGAAGGGCTTTTACTGTGCTATACAATTCTATGACTTCATGACTCTATTTGTGCCCCGCTATCCTTCTTCCCCGCTAAATAAATATCAAACCCCATTGTAATTTCTACTTTTAAAATATGGAAACAATTTTGTTAGCATTTTAAACTTTCCACTGTTTCGCTGTTAGGTCCTATTTGTAATAACAATTATTCTTTCCTTCCATGCTTGACTTGGTGTATGCCTTGTGGAGGAAGAAATAACTCAAACATTTTACTGACCTGTTTGTGGATGGGAACTTTGCCAGGTTTAGTGAGCAGCCAAATTTAATTGACCTCAATCTAGTCTTTACCGCATTTTCAAACCAGTAGTTCACCCGCACTGTCCATCCTTTTCTCAACTCCCTCCAAATACATTGTTGGAAGGAATGTTGTCATTGCCTCAAACTAGAAGTGGTTCTATTTCAAGGTTGTGCGATCTCATGATCTTCTCCGGACCCTGGACTTCCCCTCTCCACAAAGTAAGAAATGAATGGGAAGCAGAGGTTGGGTTCGACCTTACGGACCACTGGTGGGAAGAGGCCCTTCTTAGGGTCAACTTCACATCCTCCTGTGCTCTGTTCAATTTAATTCTGTTTAAAGTTCTGTACAGTATTCAACAAGGCCAGAATTGGTAAGTTTGTTTCCAACACAAGCAACAGATGCAACAGGTGCACCCTCACCTCTGCAGGTCCTACCCACATGTTCATGACAAGTGATTATTTAGGTAGAGACTACAACATCATTTAAAAAGCAATGACATAAATATTTGAAAATGGTGGATATAAAGGACCTTTGATAATGAGTCACAAGACAACACCAGGCACCAGGGGCTGAATGATCTTAACCTATGCTGCCGTTTCTATAATACTATAAAAACTTACCTTTTTAGAACCCAAGCCAAATTTATACCCCAAACTGACTTGCAGCCCTATGTATGGTCTGATTGGCCTGTGCTAGACAGTTATGGCAATGATATCCTCGTACCAACTGGATCTTACTAAGTTTCCCAGTTGAAAGTTATCACCTTCATGCTGAAGCTGAGTCCAAACCCGAGTCCAAAGAGACAGGATGAGAGAGAAAAGGGCTATTAAAAGTGGGATACCTTTTGTAATGCACAGATATTCTGAAAATTCATAGAATCACAGAACTATTCCAGCTCAGAAGGAGGCCTTTCAGCCCCTCGCATCTGCTTTTTCTCTCTGAATGATCGCAACCATTCCTCCTCCCTCACCAGGGAAGATACATGCTCGACAAAGGAAATGGAAAAGCTGAGACCCTCAGCCGGAGGACTGAACGGCAGGCAATCTACATTTGTTTCGAATGGATTACGGCTGATGCCATGCCGATGCCTCAAGCAAAAGACAATATTCCCAACCAAATCCTCTCCAGGATCCTGACAGGGAGTCATCAAAATATCAATGGTGTGCTGATGAGGGAGTTCTATACCTTACGAGAGTGGCAGAGTCACTTACGTTTTCACCTGTTCCACCCATCTCAAAAGAGGACAACAGACAGCTTCAATTTGTCAATGAAGATGTTGGTAGTTTTCAGATCTGCTGGAAGAAAAAACGTCCACTGACCTGATGTTGCTGAATGAAGGAGTCCAAAAAGGCACATAAACTGCTGAGGTGCTGAAAGAATATTAGGGAGCCGGGAGGAGTTCTCTACTGGCTGTTTCATGACACAGGAGAGATGTGAATCAACTAGTCCTGCCCGACAGTCTCTAGCATTAAATGTGACCATGGTTTATGGTCAGATGGGCACCAAACATCAAAGACAAGTGCACTGGCAAGAAGGTGGGTGTTACAGGGCAGGGCTAGCTGTCGACTACTGCGATAACTGTGAGAGTTGTACTCTGGCCACTAAAAACAACTTGACACTGGTGGTCACACCCATGACAGCAAGTCTGTAGCTGGAGGGCGACCTCGGAACATCATTCCCTGCAGGGACCAGAGTCTTTAACAGGTTGCGGCGCCAGAGGCAAAGAAGTGAGGAAGAAAGCATTCAGGACAAGTCTAGGATTTGTAAGGGCAGCTTGAATTCCCTGAGTGTGGCTGAGGAGGCAGTAAGGGGAGTTGGAGGCCTGGTGAGCCAGCACCCCTGAGTCTGAGAAACCTCATGGTGACAGTGGGAGCAGGCAGGAACTGGGCAGCAGAACAAACCTGATGAGTCACTGCTTGACAAGTCGAGGCCCCAAATAAGGCAGATGTCTCGAGCATCAGTGGTGAATATTTGCTGTAAATTGTTTGTTTCTTGGAGTATGCTTTCACTTTAAAGTTTATATAGTTTTGATGCCTGTAGAATTAGGGAACTTTGTTTTTTAACAGTTGTGCAGTCTGTTGCTTAAATTCCACATTGCACAAGTTTTGTATCATCTGCAAATTTTGAAATTGTGCCCTGTAAGCCAAGTTCTAGCTCAATAATATAAAAAAGGAAAACCAAAGGACCCAACACCAATCCCTGAGGAATTCCACTGCAAGCTTTTCTCCAGTCTGAAAAACATCCATTAACTGCAATTTTCTGTTTCCTGTCACTCAATCAATTTTATAGTCATGTTGCTACTGTCTCTTTTATTCTATGAGCTATAACTTTGTTCACAAGTCTGTTATGCAGCACAGTATCAAATGTGCACGAGATCAACAGCATTTCCCTCACTAATACTCACATGGGCAGCACGGTAGCATGGTGGTTAGCATAAATGCTTCACAGCTCCAGGGTCCCAGGTTCGATTCCCGGCTGGGTCACTGTCTGTGTGGAGTCTGCACGTCCTCCCCGTGTGTGCGTGGGTTTCCTCCGGGTTTCCTCCGGGTGCTCCGGTTTCCTTCCACAGTCCAAAGATGTGCGGGTTAGGTGGATTGGCCATGCTAAATTGCCCGTAGTGTCCTAAAAAGTAAGGTTAAGGGGGGGGTGTTTGGGTTACAGGTATAGGGTGGATACGTGTGTTTGAGTAGGGTGATCATTGCTCGGCACAACATTGAGGGCCGAAGGGCCTGTTCTGTGCTGTACTGTTCTATGTTCTATGTTCTATCTCAACTCCAACAAATTAGTTGAACTCAATTTGCCCTCAACAAATCTGTGCTGGCTTTCTTTAAGTGACCTGCTATTGCCGAAGTGACTGTACATTTTGTCCTGAATTATTGTTTGTGGAAACATCACCAGCACCGAAGCTAAACTGACTGGGCTGTAGTTGCTGGGCTTGTCCTTACTCTCTTTTTCAAATAAGGGTGTAACATTTGCAATTTTCCAGTCCTCTGGCACCACCCCTGAATCTAAGGAAGACTGGAAAATGATGGCCAGTGTCTTGGCAATTTCCGCTTTCACTTTTCTCACAGCACTCTGGGCTAGGGCGCGGTCAATTCCAGCCCCCTTTGCCCCAAAGTCCCAACACAATTGAATGAACAAATCATTCTCAGAAAAATACCAGAAGTCTTTTGCCCTTGGCTGCCCAATAATTAGAGTCACCAGGTTTGTAACGTTAAACACAATAACCTTTTATTGATAACAAGAACCATAATGAAATATGCAGCAAATATAACTGATTAACTATTATCTAATTCCTAATCCCCCACTTTAACTTTTCCCCACCCTCTATACACACACACACAAGCATACACACATAAGACAAACACAAACAGAGAGGAGTGGAAATAATAAGTAAAATGAAAAAGAGTCTTTGTTTCAGATGGTTGTCTTTCAGCATAATTTCCTTCAAACCTTTTAGGTTGAGGTCTCTGTTTTCAGTCTGTAATGGTTTTCACTGTAGATTCATTTATCCAGGTTCTCTGTAGGGTCAGAAATACAGCAGATCACAGCATTTCTGGTGAGAGGGAGAGCAGGCACAGACAGCGTTTAGGACCTATCTCTGCTTTCCTTGGGTCTCTGAAAATCATCCCACTCAGCTAGAACCCAATTACCACCTGTTACTGGGCAGAAACGACCTTTTGGCTAATTTATTGACCACCAGCCAACCAATCAAACCGAATCCCATCTCATCTCTCTGGTGCCACAAAATCTGAGTTCTGCTGCTTGCAAAGTAGCACCATATACAATGTTGCAATGTCCTGAATTCCTCCTTATCTCTGCTGCTTGACTTCAAGATCCATGTCCATTGAGCATCCATGGATCAAAATGATAACGGCAAAAGAATAAAGAAAGGTGAAATAAGGGAATCCACAGAAAGGAGCCTTATACTTCCCTCAGTGTTCTTGGATGCATCTCATCCTGTATTGGTACCTTATCAACAGACAGCCTATCCAATACCACCTCCATATCAATTTTAAATGCTTCATGTGTCTGAATGTCTGAAATGTTTGAATTTGAAGGAAAAATCTCATTATTGAAATGAGGATTCTTTTGTGAAGTATGTTCAGGCTAATTGCAAATGATAATGAAGAAAGGTAACAAAGACCCAACTCATCCAATATTCCTTGAACTATTTAATTTCCTAGAAAAAATCTATTTACGCTATTCTTTCTGCAGATACAATCTGTTGAAGGTGCACCTGCGGCAGAAGTAGTCAATGTTTCTTCTCTTGGATCCTGATATCCAGTCAAATACTTGGGTAAAGCTTGTGATGGTAATGCGCATTCAACCTTTGCCTTAATTTGTGTTTTGTTACGTGTGTGGTAGGTGACATATGCTACTCAATCCTTGGTTAGTGATGAGGTATTCTGAATCTCGATGAAGAAGATTCAAAGTCTTCCAGTAGTAACAAAAGGTTTATTGAGTAACTACAACAATATTTATATGAGCTCTCTACTTTAACTTTGATACTAGTGATAAGGTTAACAAGATCTAACTATGGTAACTATACGTAACTCCACTGGCCATCTAAAGTAGTCTGCTGTTGCTTTGATCACAGTGCACCCAAGAGAGAGAGAAAGAGAGAGCCCCAATGTGGCTGCCTTTTATACCCCTGTTGGTCTGACTCTCTAGTGATCATGTGGTGCTACTGATGACACATTGACCCCTTGTGGACATGCACACATAGAGATCACTACACCCCCCTTTTTTCATGTTACATATTTTCTGTATGTTGTAAAGAAAATTGAACAAACAGAATGGATGCAGTTTGCAAAGGCATTACATAAAAGCAATGAGTTAGTCCGTCAAATGTTAATGCATTTAGTCTCTTAAGTTTTGTTTTGCTTGTGTGAAATAGGTAGACAAATTATGTTATGTACAAGTTGTGATGATCTTGACGATTATACATAGCCAATTAATATTTATGAGTCCAGTCTTAATAAAAAAAATTGTTTTTGTGAGTTCCATACTTTGAGTTTGTTTGGTGGAGTTGCTTTCTTCTTCTGTTTTTTGAAGTGGTGATGTTGATGTTGTTATTTGTTTGTAAGCGTCGTCAGTGTTCCAACGTTTAAGTACCAAGAAGTCATCAATGAGGTATATGAATGGTCGAATCACTTTGTTGTCTGATTTATGCTTTTTTTTTCTCTGCTTGCGGTAGCGATTCTGTGTTACATCTTTGTTGTCTGACCTGAACTTTTTCCTGTGTTTGTGGTATTGATTCTGTATGCCATTTTTGTTGTCTGACCTGGATTTTTTCTTGTGTTTATGGTATTGATTCTGCATGTCATCTTTCTTGACAGCTGGTTTGCTTGTTTGTTGTGGAGCAAATGTGAATTTGTGAGATTTGTTGCCATGCCATGGCATGTTTGTACTCTTGCCATTGTTTTGCAGTGTGCTGTGGCATTGTCCTTCATGTGCAGAGTTGTACCATGTTGTACAGGTCGTTGTTTCATTGTTGTCGCTCATGTCTTGGTCGTTTTCATTGTCGTTCTTGTTGTTGTTTTCGTCATGCTTGTTGTTTCTGTTTTTGTTGTTTTCGCTGTTGTTCTTGTTGTTTTTCTCATCGTGCTCATTGTTTCTGTTTTTGTTATGCTCCTTGTTGTGTTTCTTGTTCTTGTAGTTTTTGTTGTTGTGCTTGTAGTGTTTGATGTTGCTGGCGTTGTTCATGTTTCTGCAGCGTTTCTTGTTGTTGCTCTTGTTGCGCTGCATGTTGTTTTCGTTGTTGCTGTTGCGCTCAATGAGTGTTCCGTTTGGATGATGTGAGTCATTGTCACAGTTATTGGTGTCAGTGTCCTTTGTGGTATCTGTTACATTGAGCGTTTCTTCTTGAGAATTGTGAGAATGATCTGATGTTGCTTTGATATTGGTGACATCAGTCATTTGAGGTGGATTTGATTCCTCTGCTCTGCTTCCTTGGTACTTCTCTTCTCAAGTCATTTCTGGTTCACTTGAATCATCTGTGATCTCTTTGTGCTCCTTTTCTGGAGTCAAAATCGTCAAGATTTCTATTAACGTGGTCTCTCTGAACTCTTGGTGCTCCTCTTCTGGAGTCAAAATCTTCACTATTTCATTTGATGTGGTCTCTCTGGACTCATGAGTAGCCATCCTCTGATTATTGAGTGCTTCTGTGCAGACAAGCTGAGATCTGTCAGTCTCGCTGTGATCCTGCACATCCTGTATGGGAATTGTCATTTCTTCGTCACTTGTCTCATATACAGTGGGTAGACATTCAGTGTCTTCTTGTTGGTTAAATAAGCTGGGTAGACTTTCATAGTCTTCTTCTGTTGGCTCAAATAAGCTGAGTAGACTGTCATAGTATTTTTGTTGTTCACATGAGCTTGGTGGACTTTCATAGTCTTGTTCAGGCATTGCGTTCGCTATGGAGTGTTTGCTTGCTTCCATTTTTGAGTTTGAAACCGGGCTGTCTGTGGAGGCTTGTGTCGGTCTCTTTGTGGAGTCTTTCATCGTTTGCTCTGTGGAGTCCTTCATCGCTCTCTCTGTGGAGTCCTTCATCGCTCTCTCTGTGGTGTCCTTCATCGCTCTCTCTGTGGAGTCCGTCATCGCTCTCTCTGTGGAGTCCGTCACGGCTCTCTCTGTGGAGTCCGTCATCGCTCTCTCTGTGGAGTCCGTCATTGCTCTCTCTGTGGAGTCCGTCATGGCTCTCTCTGTGGAGTCCGTCATCGCTCTCTCTGTGGAGTCCGTCATCGCACTCTCTGTGGAGTCCGTCATCACTCTCTCTGTGGAGTCTGTCATCGCTCTCTCTGTGGAGTCTGTCATCGCTCTCTCTGTGGAGTCCGTCATCGCTCTCTCTGTGGAGTCCGTCATCACTCTCTCTGTGGAGTCCATCATCGCTCTCTCTGTGGAGTCCGTCATCGCTCTCTCTCTGTGGAGTCCGTCATCGCTCTCTCTCTGTGGAGTCCGTCATCGCTCTCTCTGTGGAGTCCGTCATCGCTCTCTCTGTGGAGTCCGTCATCGCTCTCTCTGTGGAGTGCGTCATTGCTCTCTCTCTGGAGTCCGTCATTGACATCTCTGTGGAGTCTGTTATCGCTCTCTCTCTGTGGAGTCCGTCATCGCTCTCTCTGTGGAGTCCGTCATCACTCTCTCTGTGGAGTCCATCATCACTCTCTCTGTGGAGTCCGTCATCGCTCTCTCTCTGTGGAGTCCGTCATCGCTCTCTCTCTGTGGAGTCCGTCATCGCTCTCTCTCTGTGGAGTCCGTCATCGCTCTCTCTGTGGAGTCCGTCATCGCTCTCTCTGTGGAGTCCGTCATCGCTCTCTCTGTGGAGTCCGTCATCGCTCTCTCTGTGGAGTCCGTCATCGCTCTCTCTGTGGAGTGCGTCATTGCTCTCTCTCTGGAGTCCGTCATTGACCTCTCTGTGGAGTCTGTTATCGCTCTCTCTGTGGAGTCGTGCAGTGTGCTCACTGTTGAGTCAATCTGTGCTCTCTCAACGGAGTCGTTCTGTGCTCTCTGTGTGGCGTCGTCTTCGTCTTGAGTATTGCTGTCATCCAATGTATCGACCATCTGCCATGGCACCATGGTATTGGATTCATCTACCATGAGAAGGGTAGTGTTGAGCTTTTCAACCTTGTTGCTGATGCTGTGATCAGCATATCCGAATAACTCAGCCATGTCTGAGCAGTATTGTGTGTATTGTTCGATAGACAAATCATCCCTTTTTGTTTCGGAGTTGTTATCGTTCTCTTCATGTTCAATGAACAAATCATCTTCTTTGGTTTCGGATTTGTCGTTGTTCTCTTCACTTTGGGTGGTGCAGTCTGACGTCATGTGTAGGACTCGATTGCGCATGCGCACTTTGAGGTTTCTGTACTGTGCGCTCTTTCCGCAACTGCGCGTGCGCAGCTTCTTGCGCATGCGCAGAACACTGTTTTGCTGGTTTGCGTCTTTTAGGAAAGTGCACATGTGCGGCTCTCCTATCAGGATGGCTGCCAATCAAAAAGAGCTGTTCCATCGAATGAGATTCTGCCTCGTGGTAAGTTTTGGCGCCGTTTTTACCGATTTTGTTTTCTAGACACTGATTCTGTGTTTGTAAAGACTCACAGTGTTGATTTTGTTTTTGTTAATAAGCAAAGCATTTTTGTCTAGCAGTTTCTGCTTACTTAGTTAGATTCTTATTTTGTGACAGTTCTTCCCTCAAATTTTTATCAGATAGTCCAGAAATTAATTGATTCATTATCACAGTGTCTCTGAAATCAGCATAATCATAGCCTTGTAACATTAACTTGAGATTTGTAATAAAATCAGTGATGGGCCCTCAGTTTCTCTGACATTTATGACAATTGTTAAATCTTTCCAGCATCTCACCAGAGTGACTCTTACAGTGATCATCAAATTTTTTGAGTATTACTTCTATTTTGGTGTCGTTTTCACCTTCTAAGTAATTAAAGCAATTATAGATTTCTCTCGCTTCATGCCCTCCTATTGAGAGTATTAGAACTATTTTTGTTGCGTTAGAGACCGTGCTTAAACCATTAGCTGCGATAAATATTTGGAATATCTGTTCAAATCTTTTCCAGTCATAACTTAAATTACCGGTTGTTTCCAGCTGCCCTGGAGGTCCAGTGAGTCCCATAGTTAGTCGTCGAGGATCCATTTGCTGTGAAGTCTTCCACAGCCGAATGTCCAGTCTTCTCTTTTTCTTCTCTTTTTGTCTAACTTAATCAAACTAGTTCTGTTAAAGCCACTCGACTGGTACCCTGTGTTGTTACCTGTGTGGTAGGTGACATGTGCTACTCAATCCTTGGTTAGTGATGAGGTATTCCGAATCCCAATGAAGAAGATTCGAACTCTTTCAGTAGTAACAAAAGGTTTATTGAGTAACTACAATAATATTTACATGAGTTCTCTACTTTAACTTTATACTAGTGATAAGGTTAACAAGATCTAACTATGGTAACTATACGTAACTCCACTGGCCATCTAAACTAGTCTGCTGTTTCTTTGATCACAGTGCACCCAAGAGAGAGAGAGCCCAAATGTGGCTGCCTTTTATACCCCTGTTGGTCTGGCTCTCTGGTGATCATGTGATGCTACTGATGACACATTTAACCCCTTGTGTACATGCACACATAGAGATCACTACAATTTGTCATTCTGATAGCAGGATTACTGATTCTGCAGTTCAACCAATGATAAACAAAAATATGAGATTTGTTTTCCTGACTAACTAACGAAATGAGATGAGAATAGATAGGTGTTTGATGGCCGAAGGGCTTCTTTCTTGGCTGTAAAACTCTCTAACTCTAAATGTGGAATAGCACAAATACCAGTACCTGCTGAACTGCCACTTATGCACATGGGTGGGCTGCATAGACTGCAGCTGTATACTCCTGCCCACCTGCAGCGTGACCCCATTTCCCAGACAGCGTATGATATGGTGACAGATGTAGCAGACTCACGATCGTGTCTGTTGCTCCAGTTGACCTGGAGAGCAGGCGAAATAAGGTGGGACTGGCTAGATTTGAAAATTGATTCCCTAATTATTTCAATATGAAATTTAAGAAGCCCTCATAAGTAATAGGGGTACATTAACATTAAAAAACAGGAAAATGAAAAGATGCACTCCTCCTTTATACAAAGGTTTGTTTTCCTTCTGGAGAGAGTAAATTGGATTTGTATAGACAGGCCTTACTACAAATTGGCACTGGTCCAATTTGTTTTTCTGATCTTAATTTGGAATGAAGATAAGTAAACATTTTGCTTTTGTAATACAAGAAATAATGCTCTATCTTTAAAATCTAATAAACTTTAATTTCTTGTGGAATTAATCAATTAATTGTAATTCCACTTCGGCGATACTCATAACTGTAAGAATATTTACAAATGAAAATATACAGTACAGACTACCTCAGAAGGCCTTCAGAAGCCAACATTTTACAGTGTTGCAATTGAAAACTCAGCCAAGCCCCCATTTTCAATGGCTGATTGGCTTGCCAATCCTATTATTTTAAGCATATGCAGATCTTCAGACTAATTTACTTGTTTAATTTTTTTAATGTCAGATTGGCCTGCTTTTAAGAAAAAAAGTGCTGTCAGCTGCCAGTATTTCCATCTTAATCCATGTTACCAGAAGGAGACAAAGTTAGCTTGTTTTCAGTAAAACCTGATGCTTACTTGGATTAATCCCGAAGACCCAGGGATTTGTGCCAGTTTTAATCAGAAAGCTGAAAATCAGAATCAAAACGTACACTAATTGTGCTGTTCAAATTGAAAGTTAAAGAAAAACAAACAATGCTCGAGTAACAGAGGAGGGTTTTTTTTGTGAGCATTATTTAGATTTGGTATGATTAAATCCTGGTGTGTTCCATGTGAAAGTCTTCATATTCTCTAAATTAAGATGAATTTACTCAGCCAGTCTTAACTTTTCTGGTCCAGAGAATTGAAAGGAAGTCTGAATGTGGTGCTGAATTTGGTAAATGCGGATCTGGCAATACTTGCCCTGAGGAAGAGAACCTTTGAAAGTTTGCACATCCGCAGTTTTAATTTAGTGATTGTGTATGTGCTTGGTATGTCAAATTGACTGATGACTGAACTGGAGATAAATGTCAGTTTGACATTTTGCTTGTAGAAATTAGTGATGTAATAATTAGGTGTGCTTTCTGTCACACAAGGTGGAAAGGTAACTATTGTAAGCACAGACATTGCATGGCTTCACAAGCAGAGAGCCTGAGCTTTTTCAGGAGCTGCTTTTAAAACTGCTTTGCATCATGACAGCGGCTTGGTTCATAGCCAAAGTGGATGGGAATGAAGGGGGCTGGAAATAAATACTGATAGAGTTTAAGAAAAAACGCTCATGTTCATATCCTAACTTGTCCCTGTAGAGGGTCAATTACAAACAGTTGGCTGGAAGGCTGATCCAAGATAAACATTGTGCTAGAGAATTGCACCAGCGGGTACCAAGGGCCTCCATGTAGTCAGGCACTTTTAGTAAATGTCAAATATGGCCACAATGCCTCAGGGTAAGGAACTGCAGGCCTCAAGAGTTTCTCATGATGGTCCAGAATGAATCAATAAATTAGACAGGCATTTTTACATGGTTAGGTATTTTCCTGGATAGCTCTGAAAAGGTCATCAGTTCTATGAGTTGTTTATGAGTGCCTTGGGAATTGAAGAATGCCCTATTGAGTAAGATTTGCCCCCCTTCCCAACCTATACTGTGTCTTTGCACCAGCTTACAAGCAACTGCTCTTTGATTTATTTTTCTTTCAATGCAATTCTATACCGAGTTTAAGGAATTAGATTTACTACATCATTGTTGTGGGTGAAAAAACACATTTTAAGAAATGAAAATTAAGTTGTCATTACAATCAGATGCAGTTTTTGGTTACTGGAACACTGGAAGAATTTTTTAAAATATATTAATATTTGGGGAAAGAAGTACCGAGGCAGTAAATGTACTTCATAAAACAAAACCCCAAGCCTGCCTCAGCACAATCTTATTCACCAGTGGCTTAGTGTCAATCATTACACCAATAAATATATTTAAAACAAAGACATTTTGGGCCGCCAATGTGAGCAAAGGACCTGATTGTCTGGCCTGTTCTTTTAAAAAAGTGAGTTGAATCTCCATTAGCTGATTGGCCAAGAGTGATTATTTGAGTGAGATATTGTTTTCTTTCAATCTCTTGGCTTATAGAAATTATTTACCAGCTCTGTTTGGTTGCCAAACTCTGGACCAGTGAGAATAAAGATAGCCGAGAAATTTGGAGAATTTAGACCTTTGGTCAGCAATGGTGATTGTTTCCCTTCCAGTCTCAGCTTTAACCTCTGTTGGACTCTGTTGCTACTGCACGGCTTTTTCTTCTGCCTCCCTCACTTTTACTTTAATCTTATGGATGCTATTTTTCGAGTGAGAGATCCATGACCAAAACCAAGCATACAGTGCTTTTATCCTCAAACACCTTACAAACCTTCTCCATGATGCCATCAAATCTGAAGTGAACTTGCCTCAGTCTGAAGGGCCTCTGGTGTTGAAACCTCGGGTGACGCATGCCATGTTTTGTGGGGAAACAGAGAGTGAGGGAACGCTAACAGGGCCAGTAGGAGCGAAGGGCCCGAAGTTTTGCCGAGTTGGAAGGGCCTTAGCCAAATGGTGCTACCTTTTTTGCTGGGGATTGGGGGAGTAGTAAAGTGGGGACGAGATATTTTACACACCTGCAGTTCACAGAGGCAGCAGTGCATTATCTTCACCCACTTCACCCTTTCCTCCCTCCACCACTGCTGGACCTTCTCCGCTTTCAGCGCCCAATAGTAATAAAGAAAGTTCGGGAGTGTAAGTCATTCCACCTACTACTTCCTTTGCAGAAACACCCGTCAAAGCCTGTCAACCCTACCAAAAAATGTCTTTGGCAGGAATATCAGGTGGGACTGAAACACAAAACAAAATCTGGGCAGGGCGTTCATATTGACCGTCTTCATCCGCCCAGCTAATGAAAATGGGTGGGCATCCCACCTCTTTAGATCCCATTTCACTCCCTCCACCTAGCCGGCTAGATTCCACTTATACATCGTGGTCCAGTCATGAGTCACCTAATTACCTAGATATCTAAACCTCCTCCTCACTGGCTTAAATAGTAGGGCACACAAATCTGCCCCTTTCCCCAAGGGATTCACCGGGATACTTCACTTTCAGCCAGATTCAATTTGCAGCTCGAAAAAGCACCAAACTCCTCCAATATACCCTTTATCCTATCCATACAATCCAAGGGGTTCGCAATATACAGCAACACGTCATCTGCGTACAGCGAGACTCGATGTTACCTACCTCCCCTGACAATACTGACCACTCTCCTGATGGCCGGAACGCAATAGCCAAGGGTTCGATAGCCAATGTGAAAACAAGTGGGGCTAACGGCACCCCGGTCTCATACCTGACTGAATTTGTCCTGACACTAGCCATAGGGGCCGCAGATAACAACCTTATCCATGAGATAAATGTGGGCCCAAACCCAATCTTCCCCAGAGCCTCAGACAAGTTCCTTCACTCAACCCTACTGAATGCCTTCTCTGCATCCATAGCCACAACAACCTCCGGCACCCTGCCCTTTTGGCATCATCATCACATTCAATAAATGCCTGCTACTACTCAACAGCTGCCTGCCCTTCATGAAAACCGTCTGATCCTCCGACACATCCAGAGCACACCCCTTCAACTGCCCCGCCAATACCTGAGTCAGCAACTTCACATCCGTATTTATCAGAGAGGTGGGCCGATATGACTCACATTCCACAAGGTCCTTAACAAAATTGATGCCTGTGCTTGTGAATGTCTACGCCCCTAACTGGGACGACATGGACTTTATGAGGCATGTGTTAGGCAAAATCCAGGACCTTGAGTCACACACTTGATCATGGGGAGGGACTTTAATAAGGTCATTGAACCTGAATTGGACCGCTCAAAATCCAGGACAGGGAAGAGGCTGGCAGCGGCAAAGGAATTGAAGGGCTTTATGGAGCAGATGGCGTTGATCCCTGGAGGTTCGCACGGCTGAGGATAAAGGAGTCTTCTTTTTTCTCCCACGTCCACAAAGTTTATTCCCGTATTGACTTTTTTCTGGGCAGGGTGTTGATCACTTCCGTCTGGGACACGTCCCTCAGCTACGGGGACATGATGTCGAGGCTATCAGCCATGGCCGTCACAGGCTGAACCATGCCTTGGCCACCACTACTCAAGATGCTGACCTCGTGCTCCAGGCTTTCCACTGTTGTCGCCACCCTAGCAATGTTGACCTTGGCGCCACACATTGTCGGCATAATCTCCTGTGCCTGTAACCTTTAGGATTCCTCCAATTGCCTATGCAATCGCTGGAGTGTTGCTGACACCCCCACACCCCCCTCCCCGAATCTCACGGCCATGACCTAGAAGCTGCATCAGTTCTGGGGTGACCTTGTCCAGAGGCTTGGCATCTGGCTGCCACCCAGCTGTGTCCTGGGATCCAGCAGAGTCCTGGGATCCAGCAGACCTCCGACTGCTGACTCCCTTGGATGTTCCTGTCTCCACCTGATGTGAATCAGCAACTGTGTGGTGGACATCAGATTGTGGCCCAGGAGCCTGTCCACTAATGTCGCACACCGAGGTTTGTCTCTGCATTGGTGAAACATTGGGCTGATAGCTGTGACAACTCGATGGTGGTCCCCTCGGAGATCCTAGAGATGGTGCTGTGGGGGGGGGGGGGGGGGGGGGGGGGGGGGGAGGGGAGGGGGGCGTTGAATGGCCTGGCCCGATCAGATGGAGATCAGTGAGAGAGCAGGATCATTTTGTCTGACATGAACAACTCCCTTCAGGTCATCTGGGTGGACGGGGCAGTGGATCCTCACCTCACAGCACAGGTCAACCCTGCTGTTAGTTTATGCTGAGAGTCCACCAATAAGGGGACTTTGTTTCAGGAAATGCTATTTGTCTCAAGTTGCAAATTATCCCAGAAAAGGTGAATTAAAAAATAGAAACAAATTACTGCAGATGCTAGAATCTGAAACCAAATAGAAAATGCTGGAAAATCTCAGCAGGTCTGGCATCATCTGTGGGAGAGAAAAGAGCTAACGTTTCGAGCCCAGATGACCCTTTGTCAAAGGTGAATTAAAAAATTGCCTCCTCCAGTATGCTACTCCTAGATTGAAAATATTGTGTTGACAATGCCAGGCTGCATATCATCACATATTAAAATCATGCCATGAGTCGAGATCAGTGCTTTCAAACTTTTTTCGCGGGATCCAATTTTACTAACCAGCCGACCTTCGCGACCCACACTAACCGACCTTCGACCCACGCCAGCCGACGCTCGCGGCTCATGCCGGCCGAGCTTCGTGATCCACGCCGGCCGACCTTCGCGACCCACGCCGGCCGACCTTCGCAACCAATGCCGGCCGACCTTCGCTACCCACGCCGGCCAACCTTCACGACCCACACTGGCCGAACTTCGCGATTCATGCCAGCAAACCTTCGTGACCCACTCCAGCAGAGCTTCACAACACACCATTTTTGTTTACCTTTATTGCAACAGGTGAGCCTGTTTGTCCTCACAATCTCACTCCAATCAGGTTCACAGGAGGAGAGGGCAATGCCTATATTAAGTGCAGAGTTCAACAGGTTCCTTTGTGCTGTTTTCATCTTTGTGAGGAAGAAAAATCCAACCTCATAAATAGAATCATTGAATTCATAGAATTTACACTGCAGAAGGAGGCCATTCAGCCCATCGAGTCTGCACCGCTCTCAGAAAGAGCACCCTGCCCAAGCCCACACCTCCACCCTATCCCCATAACCCAGTAACCCCACCCAACACTGAGGGCAATTTTGGACACTCGGGGCAATTTAGCATGGCCAATCCACCTAACCTGCACACCTTTGGACTGTGGGAGGAAACCGGAGCACCCGGAGGAAACCCACGCAGACACTGGGAGGATGTGCAGACTCCGCACAGACAGTGACCCAAGCCGGGAATCGAACCTGGGACCCTGGTGCTGTGAAGCAATTGTGCTAAACACTATGCTACCGTGCTGCCCTTGTATGATACCATGCCCTGAACATGTCGGTTGTTCTGCAACAGAATGCTTGGTTTACTCCGCACTGAATACTCCTCGGAGATGCTACTCCAGAATGCTGACAGCCCCATGGACTTGGATTTGATTTAGATTTATCACATGTACTGAGGTACAGTGAAAAGTATTGTTCTGATTACTGTCCAGGCAGATCATTCCAGGATATATGATAAATATACAATGTATGTAAATACATAAATATAGACATTGGGTGAAGCATATGGATTATAGTGCTACAACGGTAGAGAAGATACGCAGAAAGTTTTGTTTAGTCCATAAGAGAGGCGTTCAGCAGTCTGGTAATAGGGAGGAAGAAGTTGTTTTTGAATCTGTTAGTGCGTGTTCTCAGACTTTTATGTCTTCTGCCTGATGTAAGAGGTTGGAAGAGAGAATAACCCGGGTGGGAGGGGTATTTAATTATGCTGCGCGCTTTCCCCCGCCCTATCTCCGTAATCCTGTGCACAGAGGCTTTCAATGAAACACACAGCGCTGTAGCACAGAGCCCTGGGCAATAGGGAGGCCCATACGGAGTGGTTACTGTAGTAATAGGAACACCATGGGAACACCAATCAGAGCCTTGGTAGCTCTAAATTTGCTGATAGGCTTTCGAGTCTGTCAGCAGGCAATACCGAACAGCATCGGGCCCTGATTGGTGGACTCTCCTTTAGACCAGGAAAACAGTTTGCCAGATGTTGAGAGCTGGTGGAGACCTACAGCAGTTCAGACTCTTATCTCCTGAATTGGTGTGATGTTTCTGAACTTGCATTGAGAAAATGTGTAAAGCAGCAGCTCGGTTTCTGGCTTTCAGTCTGGTAGGCAGCCTGAGGCAGAAGTGAGTTCGTCGAACTAACATCTGGGGGTAAGCCTGCAAAGCCTTCAGCGAGGCAAGGAGCAGGCACTGGCCAATGACTATCGAGGGAAACAGGATGGTGACTCACTGTCATAATATACACACAGGTATATGATGGTGCACAGACAGGCAGTGATTGACACACAGAATGACCAGTGAACACACAGAACACAGCAGCCAATCACCAGACAGGACACGACCACTATAAAGCCAGAGGGCACTAGTTTTCCCGCTCTCTTGGGATGCAGCCTCTGAGACAGTCAGAGCCCGTGAGCAACAACTAGAACATACACCATGTGGGAGTAAGATAGTCTGGTCAGGTTAGCCTCAGGTCTCCAGTCAAGTCAGCATAGTGTTAACCCACAGTTAAAGTATGTATAATAGTTAAGAGTTCAATAAAATCGAGTTGCATTTCTTCAAGTGTTGGAAGCCTGTCTCTCTCACTGCTATGGTAAACGCAGTCCTCGCAGACCCAGCTTACCCAACACATCACTTGCGACCTCCAGGGCAGAGAAGGGCAGGTGGAAAACTAATCAAAAAGAATAGAAGCCACCAGACCAGATAGCCAGCAGCAGCTGGGCAGACAGCCAGGAGCAGACGTCATCAATGCCCAGCCACCCGAGCGAGAGTCGACAGGTGAGGAGAGCAGCAATCAGGAGGTGTGAGGAGAATTAGGCAAGCGCCGATGTCATGTCTTGGGGAATGCAGGAACAGCAATCCGAAGGAGCGGGGCGACTCGACCACAGCCAGAGGCTGCCAGGCAGGGCTGAGAGTTAAGAGGGCTGGGCAGCAACCAACGTCTTATTTCTTCATGTTTTTTTTGTGTGTTGAATTTACTGCCTTTTTTGGTATCTCTGTAATCAATTTCAGTGTCTTTTATGATACCTTGCCTGCCTTGACCATTGGGCATAACTGTTTTCCCAAAATTTATTGCCAACAGCCAGTTACTCTGGTAGGATTAGACCCCTACCAATTCATCACTGCTTTTGAACAGGTTAGACAATCTACATCACCCCCAGTCAAATGAAGAGATACTATGAATCTGGAAGTCCTTAATGCAGGAAGCTGAAGGCGAGGCAAGGGGACGAAGCTAGGCAAAAACACAGTTTCGCATTTTACTTTAAAAGGGTTGAAGTATTGAGCAGTGTCCAAACTGCACATTCATCTTCAACAACAACATCCACCTCTGTTTGGTGACTTGTCTGATGACTTCAACCTGACGGTGACCAGAGAGAACACATCGCCTGAAAAACCTGAAATGAAATGAATGGAATGAAATGAAAAGAAAATCACTTATTTGATAGAATATTTCATAGAATTTACAGTGCAGAAGGAGGCCATTCGGCCCATCGAGTCTGCACCGGCTCTTGGAACGAGCACCCCACCCAAGGTCATTACCTGCACCCTATCCCCATAACCCAGTAACCCCACCCAACACTAAGGGCAATTTTGGACACTAAGGGCAATTTATCATGGCCAATCCACCTAACCTGCACATCTTTGGACTGTGGGAGGAAACCGGAGCACCCGGAGGAAACCCACACACACACGGGGAGGATGTGCAGACAGTGACACAAGCCGGAATCGAACCTGGGACCCTGGAGCTGTGAAGCAATTGTGCTCTCCACAATGCTACCGTGCTGCCCCTAATTGTCACAAGTAGGCTTCATATGAAGTTACTGTGAAAAGCCCCTAGTCGCCACATTCCGACGCATGTTGGGGAGGCTGGTACGGGAATTGAACCCGCACTGCTGACCTTGGTCTGCTTTACAAACCAACTATTTAGCCCAATGTGCTAAACTAGCCCTTGAACTCTGAAATGGGAATGAAACTACAGGATACTCCTCAAGCCCTGTGTTCTTCTGCTGCTGAAGTAAAGGAAGAAACCTACCCTGAAGGCATTGCCTTATGGTGAAAATCTGTTCCACTGGGTTTGATTGAATATTTTATAATAAATAGACTAGAGAGCAGAGGTAATGGAAAATTAGAAAAAAGAGTTTGAGGTTTGAGGCCAAAACTAAGTTATAATTGTATAATTTTGTTGCAGCGGTGAATGTAGCCAAAGTGAATACAAACATAATTTCAAACTCAGCTTATGAAAAGTCGACTGTACAAGATAAGGATTGGTTTACAGACTACTCATAGAGGAAATGATCGAGCTATTGAAGCACAACACGCAAGATAGCTCCATCACAGAATGAATCCCCCTCCTGATACATACTCCTCTTAGAGTGGTTAATGACCAGTTACCAATTATATTGGCTAGATCTATGGGAGGAGGTGTGGAAAATGCAAACGTAAGAGGTATCTATGATGAAATAAAGAAATAAATAGGTAGTTCTATCAAGGTAGGAAAAGACTCTTCAAAAGGCTTTTCCAGATCTTTAAAAGTGTTTTAACCCTGTCAACAGAAAATACTTTATCAAATTGCTGTAAAGATTTGGTTGTCCACTTCAGATTCGATCCTTCTGTGACGATATAGAGACCAGTACTAATCAGAAATCACGGTGGCGCAGTGGTTAGCACTGCTGTCTGCAGTGCTGAGGTCCCGGGTTCGATTCTGGCCCCAGGTCACTTTCTGTGTGGAGTTTGCACAGTCTCCCTGTGTCTGCGTGTGTTTCACCCCCACAACCAAAGATGTGCAAATTAGCTGGATTGGCCATGCTAAATTGCCCCTTAATTAGAAAAAAATAATTGGGTACTCTAAATTTGGGGAAAAAAACACAAAATAAATCACAATTCTGCAGATGCTGGAAATCGAAAATATAAACAAAAATGCTGGAAATACTCAGCAGGTTAGGCAGCATCGATAGAGAGAGAATCTGAGTTGACGTTTCAGGTTGATGACCTTTCATCAGAACATGGGTGGGAAAAGAACAAAAAGGGAAGTCTGTGATTGGGTGGAAGATATCATGGCTTAAATGACCACAGTTGGTCTTAGAGCTGAGGGAAATGGCGATGGGGCAAGAAAAGAGGCAAAGAAACAAAAATGCGTGAAGAGCAGGTGTGCTGATGCCTGAAAGCAAAAATCAGAAAACAAAATGACACATCCTAAGAAAGGGGCCAGAGATCACGGTCTTAAATTATTGAACTCAGTGTTGAATCTGAAAGTCTGTAAAGTGCCCAATTGAAAGATGAGGTGCTGTTCCTCAAGCAAATATTGAGTTTCATTTGAACGGGGCAGTAGGCCGAGGACAGAAGTGTAAAGAATTAAAACGGCAGGTCACTGTCATGCTTGTGGACTGAATGGACGCGTTCTGCAACGTAATCCCCCAATCTGCGTTTGGTCTCCCCATTACAGAGAACATATTGTGAGTAAATCCAGAATACTAGATTCAACGAAGCATACATTAATTCATTTGGAAAGAGTGTTTGGAGGAGAGAGAAGATGAAAGGCCAAGAATTACATCTTCTATGCTTGGATTGAAATGTGTCATGGGAAGGGGTCTGGGTGATTGAGGAGTGGACCAGGGTGTCATGAAGGTAAATTGTATCAGTGGTGTTTTTTGCTCTTGCCCTGAATTCGAAGAGTTCATCAACTTTGTTTCCAAATTTGGGTCAACCTTCCCCAACATGATGGAGTAAGTGGTCACACACAAGGCAGCTCCTGCCCAAGATTACAGAAAAGAGCTCCTTTTTAATCAATACGGGGTGCAATTTTGATGAAAAGGCGTAGGTGAATGTTGGAGGAGTACTTTCCCCCAGGAATGGTATGTTTCTTGGTTACCAGACCCGCAGAAACAGTGAGAAATTTGGCTGAAGCTGCAGCAAAGACAAAAGCCTATTCCAGCATGCAGGCAGGGGAAGGGCGAGCTTAATGGCCTCAAGCTGACTTGAGGGCCTTTATTAAAGCTGAATTCTAGCAGCAGAGGGAACAACTGTGAAAAGATCTCACCAAGGCCATTGAAGAAGCGGTGACGGCTGACTTCCGGTGACGGCGGGTGGAAGGCAGCCGCGCGTTGGAGGGTTCCCGTTCGGGAACGGCATTGTCGGGGATTGACGCCCGGTCCTAGGGGCAGCGAAGGCGGTAAAGGTCAGGAGAAAGCACAGGGAAGGGATATGTCAAGGTCCAGTAAGAAAACGGCTGTGAAAACAGCTGAAAGTTCGTCGGGGAGTAGAAAGGTCACCACAGGGTCACCAAGGAAAATGGAGGCTGGAGCACCAGGGGAGGCAGCATTGCTTACGGCTGAAGAAATAACTAAGGTGATGGCTGCGGAATTCGAAAGGCAGTTTACAAAATACATGGAGACAATGAGGAAGGAGATGAGGGAGGTTTTGAGTGTGCTGGTGGAGGAGGCGATTTCCCCGGTGATGCCCGTTGGCGAGCGCAGTGGTGGAGGTGCGGAAGCAAGGGGAGGCGCTGAAGGAAGTGGAGGAGACATTATTGCAGCATGGTGATCAACTTGCGTCGATGCGGAAGGTGATGGAGATTAATAAGGATCTGCGAGGAAAAATGGAAGACCTGGAAAACCGATCGAGGCGACAGAATTTGACGATTGTGGGGCTGCCCGAAGGAGTTGAAGGGCCGTGGCCAACTGAGTATTTTGCTGCGATGCTGGTGAAACTATTGGGGGAGGGGGAGGATCCCGCCCGATATGAACTGGATTGGGCTCATTGGGCGTACAGGCCTGTACCAAAGGCGAGTGAGCCGCCAAGTGTAGTGACTCTGTGCTTCCATAGGAACAGTGTGAAGGAGAAGGTCCTGTGCTCGGCCAAACAGAAGCGGGTGGTGCAGTGGGCTAGAGCTGGTATACGTGTGGACCAGGACTTTACGGTGGAGCTGGCGAGGAGGCTGGCTGCTTTCAACCGGGTAAAGAGGTCACTGTACATTAGCAAGGTGCAGTGCGGCATTGTATATCCAGCGAAGCTGAGGGTGACTTATAAGCTCAAGGACTTTTATTTTGGAACGGCGGAGGCAGCGGAGGAGTTTGTGAAGGCAGAAGGATTGAGGCAGAATTGAGAAATGGCCATGTGCCGATGTAACCTCAGGACGATATTTTCTTTTTTTTTGTTTGTCTGTTTCACTGCGTGCGGGTGTGTGGGCTAAAGGAGTCGGTGTTGTATATATTTGGACAAGGGAAGTGATGGGACTTTCACTCGAAGTGAGGGCTCTTTGGGGTGTAGGTGGATATCCGGGGTTTGTGTGCTAAGAGGGGAGTTTTGGGCTTTCCTAGGGCCAGGCAAGGGGGAAAGGGACCCGGGGAAGGGCCTCCACGCTGGCCGGTCTAAGCCGGCCAGTGAACGGGAGTGAGGTGGAGGGAGGGGCTGCGGCCATCGGAGCCTGGCAGAACAGGGTCCGAGTGGTCTAGCTGGGTGGAAAGTTGGGGGGAAGGAACCGAGGTTGGGGGTAGGAGTTTTACAAGAGGCAGTGGACGGGAGGAGTGGGGGGGGGGTGGGGGTGGGGGGGGGGGGTGTTTACAACTCTTGGGTATCCTGTACGGCACTCTTTCAGAGGTTGGACAGCGTTGAGTGTCTGGGGGGGGGGGGGCGGGGGGGGGGGGGGGGCAGGGGAGGGGGGCACCCATTCCACCCATTTCTTACACTCACATAGTCTATTTCTGACAGCTTCCTTCTCTTCCTCAACTTCCTTGTCCCATTTCTGGGGACAGGCTATCACCAAACATTCATTATAACCTCACTGCTGACTCCCACAGCTACCTCAACAATACCCCTTCACACTCTGCTCCCTGGAAGGATTCTGTTCCATTTTCCCAATTATATTGTCGCTGTCCTGATATATCAATCTTTCACATGAGCTCTTCTGATATCCCCCCACCCCCCCCAACTGCCACTGTGGTTGACACGACCCTCAAACATGACTGATCCATTTCCCGCACTTCACCTCTGCCTCCCTCCCAGAACCAAGATAGGAAAGCGCTGGTCATCTCTCGCCCACCAGCCTCCGTATTCAACAGATCATTTTTTGCCATATCAGTCTTTCTCTCCCCACAAATGCAGCGTGACCTGTTCAGTATTTGCAGCATTTTCTGTTTTTGCTACAATTCAGTATGTTGATCAACTTGGGGCTGGTTTAGCACAGTGAGCTAAATAGCTGGCTTGTAAAGCAGACAAAGCCAGCAGCACTGGTTCAATTCCCGTACCAGCCTCCCCGAACAGGCGGCGGAATGTGGCGACTAGGGGCTTTTCACAGTAACTTCATTTGAAGCCTACTTGTGACAATATGCTATTTTCATTCATTCATTTCATTTCATTTCATTTTCATTGACAGTTTTGAATTAGGGAGATCCAATTTTAACTGCCCTCTGCAATGGCCGAGCAATACACACAGTTCAAGGACAATTGGCAAAAGACAGAAAATCCTGGCCTTGGCAGTGATGTCCAAATCCCTTGAAAGAAGAAAATAATATGTGTCACCAAGGAGCTAAGCATGTGTGAAATAATAGGAAACTAATATTGGACAGCAAGGTAGCAGCCCTCTGGAGATAGGTTGGGAGGATGAGGGTTGGCAAAATGGTGGCTGAAGGTATTGGGAGGGAGCCCAATGTCTTCCCACTGTCACAGCCACAGAAGTGGGAATGGCACATCTGACCAGAGACTGACAGCAATTAATTGGGCAATTATCAGCCTCTTCACGCCCCCCACCCCGCCACATTACCATTATTAGGAAAGGATGCCGCTGCCTGAAGACACCAGAATATCTAATGATATGGCTTCTCAGTAGTTCCCGGAGGAGGGCTTCCCTTTACAGTCGCTCCATGGCCCACGGTGGGACCCCCAGTGGCAATGGTCGCTCTCATTGCTCTGTGTCCGCCATTGAAGTGTCCACATGCCTGATTGCTGTGGCTTGCCTGGCCTGGTACAGTAAAAAGAAAACCGCCTCAAATTTCTTTTTCCTGCAACCACAGCTACGCTACATCCATCAGTTCGCTGTGTATCGGGTCCTCTGTTTGGGCCAGTAGCTCTTGAGTGGCGGTGGTGGTTCGCAAACGGCTCTCAATGAGATAGTGGTCCCAGTAGCATTCTCTTAATTGGTCGCTGCTAGTGACATTCCACCCATGGTCTTGCTGCCTGCCACACAGTCTCAGAAGTGTGTTTGATGAAATGAAAAATGAAAATCGCTTATTGTCACGAGTAGGCTTCAAATGAAGTTACTGTGAAAAGCCCCTAGTCGCCACATTCCGGCGCCTGTTCGGGGAGGCTGTTACAGGAATCGAACCGATTCTGGCCTGCCTTGGTCTGCTTTCAAAGCCAGCGTTTTAGCCTTGTGCTAAAAAGCTAAACAAGTGCTAAACAGTCTACCAAGAATATATTATGGTTATGCCACTGTATAGCAGTTAAATCTGGACCATATACAGCAGACAAGAGAAAAGCAAAACCTTTCCAAACCCACTATATTCACCATATTCTAAATATATAATTAGAAGACAAAGCTCCAGACACAAGAGTACCTGTGCCAAGTTGCCATGTCTGATAACCTTTCTCTGCCGTAGATTTTGCGGGTGGTTTGGTCACCGATACCAGATAAATGATAGGCATATACCGAGGGACCTTCGTTATAGAGAGCTAATAAATGCTTGGGCACTGAGCTGACCTCTGGTTTAAATTATTTACAAAGAAGACTTGGAAAGTTTTTACATGAATACAAGCTGGCTAACAACAGGCCACACAGGAGGTTTTAGCTATATCGGGAAGTAAGAAATTATGAATAGAGGAGAAGAGAAAGAGAAAAACAAGTCCAGTTTCATCATCTGCTGCTGGGATTTATCTCTGCACCGTCTGTCGCAAAGATTGTTGCTCAATAATTAAATTCTTCTGTCACTCATGATGTTGTGGATGGGAAAAGAACTGCTTTCATACTTTCCCCATTTCTTTTTGAAATAGACAGTTGTCTTATATGAAATATGATATTAAATCGTTTAGTCAGTGTTGATGAATACTGAATAAAGCAAATTACTGCGGATGCTGAAATCTGATACAAAAGAGAAAATGCCATATTTCATCCCACCAGCCGCCGTATGCAAAGCATAATCCATTTTCGCCAACTCCAGCGTGATGCCACCACCAAACACATCTTCCCTGTTAGCATTCCACAGAGACCGTTCCCTCAGAGATAATCTAGTCCACTACTCCACCATACCTAACACCTCTCCCATCACCCAGGGACCTTCCCATGCAATTGAAGAAGGTGTAACACCTAGAACATAGAACATAGAACGATACAGCGCAGTACAGGCCCTTCGGCCCTCGATGTTGCACCGACATGGAAAAAACTAAAGGCCATCTAACCTACACTATGCCCTTATCATCCATATGCTTATCCAATAAACTTTTAATTGCCCTCAATGTTGGCGAGTTCACTACTGTTGCAGGTAGGGCATTCCACAGCCTCACCACTCTTTGCGTAAAAAACCCACCTCTGACCTCTGTCCTATATCTATTACCCCTCAATTTAAGGCTAGGTCCCCTCGTGCTAGCCACCTCCATCCGCGGGAGAAGGGTCTCGCTGTCCACCCTATCTAACCCTCTGATCATTTTGTATGCCTCTATTAGGTCACCTCTTAACCTTCTTCTCTCTAACGAAAACAACCTCAAGTCCATCAGCATTTCCTCATAAGATTTTCCCTCTCTACCAGGCAACATCCTGGTAAATCTCCTCTGCACCCGTTCCAAAGCTTCCACGTCCTTCCTATAATGAGGCGACCAGAACTGTACGTAATACTCCAAATGCGGCCGTACTAGAGTGTTGTACAACTGCAACATGACCTCATGGCTCCGGAACTCAATCCCTCTACCAATAAAGGCCATCACACCATAGGCCTTCTTCACAACCCTATCAACCTGGGTGGCAACTTTCAGGGATCTATGTACATGGACACCGAGATCCCTCTGCTCATCCACACTACCAAGAATTTTACCATTAGCCAAATATTCCTCATTCCTGTTATTCTTTCCAAACCTGCCACTTTACCTCTTCCATGCTTAACATCCCAGGCCCAAAACACTCATTCTAGGCTAAGCAACGTTTCACTTGCATCCCTTTCAATTTGGTCTATTGCATTTGCTGCTCCCAATGTGGACTCCTCTATGTTGGAGAGACCAAACGCAGAGTTTTCATCAGTTTGCTGAGCACCTACAGTCTGTGCGCATTCAGGACCCTGACCTTCCCGTTGCTTGCCATTTTAACACAAGACCCTGCTCCCGTGCCCACATGTCTGTCTTTGGCCTGCTGCAATATTCCAGTAATGCTCAACGCAAACCTGAGGAACAACATCTCATCTTCCGGTTCGGCACGCTGCGGTCTGAACATCGGATTCAACAACTTCCCGATGATTAGATCTACCCCACTTCGGCCCCTTTGTTTTCATTCCATTTCATTTTTAACTGTCTTTTACCATTTCTTTCTTTCTTGTCTTTCTTTATATCTATTTCCCCCCCTATCTTATTACCCCCCTTTCCTTACCCTTTCTCCCCTTTGCTTCCCTCTTCCCCCTCCCCCCACATCTACATCTGTCACAGTTTACTCTCTGATGTTAGTTTCTCTGCTGTTTGGCCTTTCACACCTTTTGTTCTCTCTGGAGACTTCCATTAGCACCATTTTCCCTTGGTTTCTGTGGCTATTAGCACACTGTTCCATTGGTTTCTGTGGCTATGACTCTTTCACTTTCTCACCCCACAGTATAAATATTTCGCACTTTCTATGTCTTTTAGCTTTGAAAAGTGATCATCTGGACTCGAAACGTTAGCTCTGTCCTCTCCCTACAGATGCTGCCAAACCTGCTGAGATTTTCCAGCATTTTCTCTTTGGTTTGAGGGATACTGAATTGGGTTTGCTGACAGAGTTTATTTTGGCTGTTTATTTGCTGACTAAGGATATCTTGACTCCTCGAAACACTATTACAGATGATTAGGAATATTTTGTTAACTTACACAGTAGTCCCCCGTTATACCGCGGGTGTTGGGGTCCAAGACAGCCACCCGCGTTGCATCCGAGCCGCGAATAGCCTACGAAAATTTTGAAAGAGCAACACATGGCCAGATAATGTCCTGCTACGGGAAAGAATAATTACAAGTGAACCTATCGGGGTAGTTTCAGGTATTGTGGATGTAATAGCCTTACAATGTAAGAATGGAAGGGCGTTTTAAATAAAAAACATCAAAGTTCTTTCAAGTTTTAAGCGGATCTCTGTTCACCACTGATGGTAACTGCACCTATCCCATGTCTTTTCTGGAACCGATGGAGCCAACCCTTGCTGGCTACGAAATTGGTGTCCTCTGGGTGGAGCTGGTGATGGAACTTCTCAGCCTGAGTCCTGATCATAGGTCCAGATAGGGGGGTGCCACCAGACTGTTCCTGGACAAACCAGGCGAACACAGCCTTCTCCAAGTTAATGTCACTAGCGGTCCTTGCCTTTTTCCTGGCAAGCCCTTCACTCTCAGAAACTGTCTCAACATAAGTTCTCAAACTGTCCTCATCTTTCTCCCACCCACGGAGGGTTGACTCTGACACACCAGTCTCTCTGGATAATTTTGCCTTTGTTTCGCCGTTTCTAATACGGTCTATCAAATTTATCTTTTCCTTTACTGTGTAAGACCTGCGCTTAGGCATTTTGTATTTATACGCTTTAATTACAAATCATCGCGGCTATTTATCGCGGCTAATCGGGCTAATCATCGCGGCTAATCGGAATGACAAACAAGTTCACCGGCTTAAAAAGGTGTTGTTTCAAAAAGAGTGAAAAAAGTTGGGGTCCATAAGCACCCCTGCCGTATATTGCGAACCGCGGTATTGCGGGGCGAGGTATAATGGGGAACTACTGTAATACTGCCTGCAATCCTGCAACTTCTGGATAAACATATCTTTTGGAGTTGTTTTAAGAACTAATAAAAGTGCCTGTAAATAAGTCTTTCCCACATCAACCAAGTGCAGATCCTTAGGTTAATCAAAAAATGATATTGATGATGTCCAAGGATATGCCCATGCAATCTTTTGTTGCAGAACACATTTGAAAATTGGCATTTTTCTAACTGGAAAACAAATTATATGTTATGTACTCAATTAACATATAGTTGAAAACTATAGGCTTGGATTTGCCTATCTTGTAAATGGCCAAATGATCTTGTGAAAATGGCCAAATCATGCCGCCCCTGAATGTAGAATTTTTAATCTTCGCGGGGGTGGAACCTGAGTCAGGCAATGACTTATGCATGCATGATTCGCGGAAGGAGACGGCCATTTAAATTACTCCCTCCACTGAAGTCAGAATATTTTGAAGGCCAGGAATGTGAAATCCGGAGTGTCTAGATTAGAACAAGTAGGAGTATAGCCATTGGAAGGGTCCCGGGACATCTTTAGGAAAGATTAGGCACCCTTTGGGAGAGGTAAGGCACCTTTTGGTATTGTTAAAAATGAACATGATTACGCACAAAATCATTGGAACTGTCGAGCTGTCAAGGAACTGTCCAAGCAGTTCAGTAAGTGTAAAAGCTGCCAAAGAATGATGCAAGGATACTAGGTCAGTTGGCATTGAGGGAGGGTAAGGGAAAAGGGTGATGGGCAGCTGTACATTAATTGGAACTAGGTTGTAATCGGGGGCATGGGGGCAATGGAAATTGGTAGATGGGTATGAGGGTATAGGGAAATGGGGGTGAGTAGAGCGGCATAGGTTTGAATAGTGATGTGGGGACTATGGAGGTGGGTTGGAAGGCATGGATTGGCATAGGGTGGATTGGAAAATGGGTGGCATAAATGGGGCATAGGGAGTGTGTTGGGGGTGTGAGGGATGTTGGGTTGTTTTTGTTTTATCATTATGTTTTATTTAAACACAGTGCTGGAGCACAGATGCATGCCTTGTGCCTAGCCTGCCTCCCCACACCCAGCAATCTCTGCACTCAATCCTGAGCCGCTTGTTCCGACTCCTATTTCAGTTCATCCCCCTCCCCATTCGCAACCCCTGCTCGAAAGTCTGACCAGCAGGCAGCTATATTTAAAGGTTAAATTCTCAGAGCTGTGAAATCTCTTGACTTTGCAAATCCGACGTGGGGATGATAATCTGGGCCATTGTCTAAAAGATATTAATGTTGCACAAAATATGTAAACTTCTTCATGTTGTCTTTTTCAAGGTTTGTAATTTTAAAGCAAAAATGACTTTTGGTTAAATATATACTCTGAATATGTTAAATAGATTTCAGGAAACTAACCAACTTGTACATTTATCTACTGAAAATAAAATGGTTGAAAATCATGTTTTTCTGCCGAGTGACAATTGACCAACTTTCTTGTACAATTTACAGTTCTTCTAGGTTAACATGAAGTAACATTTCAACTGTGCTAATTTATGAATTTTGACAACTCTTCTGTTAATGTTTTGAGTATCTACTGAACCCTGTATGGAGTTCACTTACTTTAACTGAACTTGCAGTTCCTAAAACAAAAAGTGCATGACCTCAGAGATTGAAACAAACTTTAATATATACTGTTTAAAATATAAAAATAACTGGGTGGCCTAAAAGCAAGGAATGGACTTCCAACTGAATGATCCAAGTTTAAATCTCACCTCTAAATACAAGGTGAGCTTAATCTCAACTGGGAATTTTGAATCAGGATGGAAGAATTCTTCCTTGTGACTCAAGCAAATTGGCCACGGAGCTGATTAAATTCTCTGAAATGTCAGCAGGAAAACAAAAGAGAAAATTGCAATAGCGTCTTAAAGTATTTCAACAGGTCTCTGGTGAATCATAGAATTTACATGCAGAAGGAGGCCATTCGGCCCATTGAGTCTGCACCGTCCCTTGGAAAGAGCACCCTACTTAAGCCCACACCTCCACCCTATCCCCATAACCCAGTAATCTCACCTAACCTTTTTGAACACTAAGGGCAATTAAGCATGGTCAATCCACCAAACCTGCACATCTTTGGACTGAGAGAGGAAACCGTGCACCCGGAGGAAACCTACGCAGACGCGGGGAGAATGTGTAGCGTTTACACAGTCACCTGAGGCTGGAATTGAACCCAGATCCCTGGAGCTGTGAGGCAGCAGTGCTAACCACTGCGTCACCATCACAGCTGATTATTTTAAATATTCCATTCTATTATAAACTGCACACAAAAGTTGCGATTAGGAGCTTCTGTGTTTACGGTTTATTTTTTTTTGCTTATTATCAACAAAGGCTGGTACTTTCGGAAATAATTTCTTTGTTGGTCTTCTGCTTCATTGGAAAATCTGAATTCTCACATTTTTGACAATGGATTTTTATATAAAAATGCAGAAACTGCACAAATAATGAACTTTTGAACATTTTATGAAGTCATTTTTGTTCGTGCAATCTTATGCAAATTAACAGAAAATATTGAAAATGCTTACTGCATGATGTTTACATTTTCTGCTTCTGTATTCCTAGTATAAGCTTTTTTTAAATTCCTGGTATAAGCTGTGAGTACATTTTATAGTGCATATCCACATTTTGTGATTTTCCAACCATTAAGTTTATGAAACAGAACATTTACTTCATTGTTAATACGGGAACATAATGAGGAATTAGCTGGTGAATCGGGAGGAAACTAAGATGCAAAAGAGATTATAGGCTGGTGTGGGGTGGAGGCTGATGGGTGGAAATGGAGTAGAGTTGGGAACCTGATAGCTGAAAATGAGCCAAGGACAAATTGGCCATTATCATCCTAGACTCTGCTTCCTACTGTTGCCAACATAACCCTTATAATGCTCTCCCCAATCATGTTGGGTCTTTCGGCTGATTCTTTCCTTCCCCCTATCCACCTCCAGTTTCTAGCATTGCTCATCTATTTGTCGATCACAAACCTAATTTACTCTCATCTCAGAACTGTTAGCAATGTCCCCATATTTTGAGACCACCTGTTCCTCGTGATACTGGATCTCAAGACCTGCCTGGTATTCTCATTCTTAATATCTAGTGTGTCGGAAACTTTAGCATGAGTATAATACATGTGATAGTTTGGAATAAGAACGTAATCTTTTTAAAAATATTTTTATTCTCCATGTTTTTATCAATTTCACCATACAAAAAAAACCCAGAAACAAAAGACCCCAACAATATAAAAAATAAAACAGCCCCCACACTAATCCACATCTCCCCCCCCCCCCCCTCCTCCTCCTCAACAGTCCATGGCAACCAACTCCAGAAAGTGGATAATAAACACATCCCAACAATTGTAGAACACTTCCTTCGCCCCACTCAGTTCAAACTTCCCCTTCTCCAGGGTCAAAGACTCCAGCAGGTCCCTCCGCCATACCAAGGCACAGGGTGGAGAGACTGATCTCCACCCAGCAGGACCCGTCTGCGAGCGATTAGCGAGGCGAAGGCTAAAACAACTGCCCTTGCAGCCGCCTGCAACTCGGGCTTCCAGGGGACCGGGCTCCACATCTATGTGCAAGATCCCCAAGATTGTGCTAAATACCACCCTCCAAACCCTTTCCAGCTTCGGGCAGGCCAAAAACATATGAATGTGGTTTGCGGGCCCTGCCCACAACGCTCACAGACATCCTCCATCCTCTCAAACAGACGGGGCATCTTTGATTTTGTGAGGTGTGCCCTGTGCACGACTTACAACTGTAAGTCGTGCACACAGGGCATTTACCTTCCGGATCACCTGATACAACATCCCTTTTCCATCGCCCCCTCCAGCTCCTCCTCCCACTTTGTCTTAATCCCCTCCATAAACACCCTATCCTCCTCCTGGATCCTCCCATCGAAACCAGCCCTCCCGCTGACAGCACCGCATCCAGCAACAAAGAGGCTGACGCTATGGAAAGGTCGGGAACACCTTCCTTGCAAAATGTAGAGTCTGCAGGTACCTTAACCCCCTGACCCCTGCGCCAATCCATACTTCTCTTCCAACTCCTCCAGACTCGCAAATCGTTAACCAAGACATAAATCATTCATTTTCCTAATCCGCCTCTCGTCCCATCTCCAAAATCTGCCACTATCCTCCCCGGCTCAAACTGATGATTCCCCCAAATTGGCACCCCCCCTGACCCGGCCCCCAGCTTAAGTGTTGCATAAACTGCCTCCAGATCTTCAAAGTGGCCACCACTACCGGACTCACCAAGTACCTTCCTGGGACCATCGGGAACGATGTTGTTGCTATGCCTGCTGCCCCAACCCCCTACGCAATCTCTCCTCCATCTTAACTCATAGGACTCCCCCTACTTGGTCCAACCCCGCATCTTCTCCCCATTCGCCATCCAATGGTAGTAGAGTAAGTTTGAGAGGCCTGTTGCCCTCTCTGTAAGACCACCCTCCTAATCCTGACCACCGCAGGTGAATGTGGAGATTAATTTGTCCATCCCCGTGAAGAAGGATTTTGGTAAAAAGACCGGCAGGCACTGGAATAGGAAAAGAAATTGCGATAACACATTAATTTTAACTGCCTGCACCAGGCCTGCCAATGGCAGAGGAAGGTTGTCCCACCTTAACGAATCAGTCTTCACCCTCCCAACCAAACTAGTAAAATTATATTTTCAGAGCCCACCCCAATTCCGGTTCACCTGCACCCCAAAGTACCTAAAGTGGGTTGCCACCAAACAGGATAGCAACCCCCCCCCCCGCCCACACTCCCAGCTGGAACACCATAAAATACTCGCTCTTACCTAGGTTCAATTAATGCCCCGAGAATGACCCAAATCTTTGCAGCAACACCATTATATTCCCCACCTACATGCTTGATTCTGAGGTATACAACAACAGATCATCGGCGTATAAGGATGCCCTATGCTCCATCCCCTCCACCTTACTAACTCCTTCCACAACCTGTAGCCACTGTAGCCACCTAAAATGGACACTGAACCAAACAAAATGGAGAATCGCTAAGACTGTAGGGAAAAACAGTTTAGCCAAGGCAAACAGCCTGCAAACACTCATTAGCATTTTGCAAGCAGCAAAACCAGTTTCTGGCCAGGTGGAAGATCTCCAACCAAAGGTGATAATGGCAGAACGTTCTACATACTAATGAGGCAGTCCAGATCTAGGCACACACAATGGCAACATTTGGGTTTGAATAAGATACTTTAAGTGGATGTCCAGACAGAGCGGCACCAGAAGTATCCACTATAGAAACCGCCCCCACCATCGAGAAAGACCCTCACATTGGAGGAATTCAAAAGATATCGATTGGAAGCGATCCAATCGATACCTAAAGGTAAAGCCCGCCCAGGAAGAGGGAAGGACATTGGGGACCCCTATAAATATAGACCCCCACACATGGTCCTGTCTGTTGTTTCGTGCTCCGGCTTTGACCAAGACCTCCAACGTGTATCCTGACTCCAGCCGTTGAGCACCAGCCGCCGAACCGTAAGTGCCAATACGACGCTCGCTACGCGAACCAAGCCCGCTAGACCCCCAGTGACCAGCACGCTTTCTGAAGGTTGCAGACCAAGACCGGGACGAAGGCCTCGCTCCCTGACCTTGCCTGTTCCTGTGTAGTTAAGTATTCTGTTTGCTTAGTTTAGTCATAGCTTAGTCCCTTAGTGTGTGCATGCGTATTTATTATAATTGTATAATAAATATTGATCGTTTGGAACTTACTAATCGGTGTATCGTTTTATTACTTTGAACCTGACCTTGAGATATCTGTGAGTTGTCTATATGGCAACTGGCGACTCCTGAGCTGAAAATACATAGACAGAGCCTAGTGGTGTTAAGCACACGGCCTTTAACACAGGCAAGTTAATACACCCCAATAAACGCGTTTTACACCCATAGCAAAACGTGCAACAAACCCGAGCTTCTGAGCGCAATACCTAAGGGCTCTATGGCCAATGTAAACAACTGGGGAGACATAGGGCACCCCAGCCTCGTACCCTGGTGCAGTGCAAAGTACCCCGAATTCATACTGTGAGTCTGAACGCGCGTCATTGGCTCCTTGTGCAGCAACCCTACCTTTGCCACATATCTCGGCCCAATTCCAAATCTATCCAATACCGCCATCAAGTAACCACGCTCTATCCAACCAAACGTCTTCTCTGCATCCAGTGCCACCATCACCTCTGTCTCCTTTCTCTCCACCAGAGACAGGGTCACACTCAGCAACCTAGTCACATTCGAGAACAGCTGCCTTTCCTTCACGAACCCTGTCTTGCCCTCACCAATCACCTTTGGGATTTATCCCCCCAACCTTACTGCCAGAACCTTTGCCAATATCTTGTCATCTACATTCAGTAGGGAAATGGCCTCTACGACCCACACTCCACTGGGTCCGTATCCTTCTTTAGCAGTAGCAGTAGTGAAATCGAAGCCTGCCTCATGGTCTATGGCAAGACACCACTGCCTATCGCATCCACAAAAATTTCTACCATCAGTGGTGACAGCTTATCCTTAAATTTGTTATAAAATTGAATTGGGTATATTCGAATATTAACTCTTTCCTACTTCACCTCGTGCCTTTGCTTCGCCCAACTCAGGACCTTCTCCTTGACATGAAACTTGTGAAAGCAAATTATAACCCCCTTCGGCTTGTTTGCCTTCGGCTTGGGCCTGAGCGACCAATGAGCCCTGGCCAGATTATGATTGATTGATTGATTTATTGTCACATGTGCGGAAGTACAGTGAAAAGTATTTTTCTGTGGCCAAGGGAAGGTACAGAGTACGTATAGAGTAGACAAAAAGAATAATCGACAGAGTACATTGACAAATGGTACATTGACAAATAGTGATTAGTTACAGTGCGGAACAAGGGCCAAACAAAGCAAATACAGGAATAAGAGCAGCATTGGGCGTTGTGAATAGTGTTCTTACAGCGAACAGATCAGTCCGAGGGAGAGTCGTCGGATTGGGTCTGGAGGATGCTCAAACCTGTAAGAAAGATTATACCCGGAGGCTTCTTCCCCCTCCACCAACAACTCCACCACCATCTTTGCGAAGTACTCAGTTGGCCTCGGGCTCTCCATCCCCTCAGGAAAGTCCACAATTCATAAATTCTGCCACATTGGCTCTGAGTCCGTTGTTGGCCTCCACCACCCTCCGCAGCTCCTCACCTGTCGAGGTGAACTGGTCACTGTGCTGTGACAGAGCTTCCGCCACCCCCTTCAACTTCTCTGCTTTCTCCCGTACCTGGGCCGATGTCTGCACCAACGCCGCCTTCAGCGGGACAGTTGCCTCCTCTGCCCACTCCTTCATCGCAGCCATCATCTCCTTTCGCAACACCTCCATGTGCTCGGCGAACTGCCTCTCAAATTCTCCGGTCATCACCTCGGACAGAATTTTCACTTTGAGGGGAGCGGCTCCACCCAACGACCTAGCCTCCGCCATCCTTCCTGCTGCCGGGCTGACCCGTTCGTTCGACGGCGAACTTTCACTCTCCCCTTTTCTTCCTAGTGGCTTTTTGCAGGGTCTGAGACATTTCCCTGCTTCCTTATGCCTTCCTGAACCAGCTTGTTAAAAAACTGCCCCTGAAACTGGGCATTAAACTCCAAAAATCAGAGCCTTAAGCTGGAGCTACCCAATGTGCATCTACCACCTACAAGCTGCCACCGGAATCCGCCCAGAACTTTACCTTAGATTGGACCAGAAGTTCCAGTTCTCTGAGAAGTAATTTTAAATTGGCTGTAATATTATGAATACGAAATGAAATGTTGTTACTTTCTGAAATTTGTTTGTGCTTTCCCTCCTGAAGGTAAGCCACCGTGTGTTATTTGCAGCAGGAATTCTTTTTCTGGCATTGAAATGTTGATTGCAAGTCAGACTTGCATACAGATAAAGGTCACACAGAGTTGTTTACAGTACCAAATTATTTGATATGCCAGTTGGATATGAAAAGCAAACACAAACTTCATCGAAGTCAAAAGGCTGAAATTCATGATCTTTAGCCTGAATGGCCTAGGCATAGCTGCCTAGTCAGTGGAAATTAGTGTGTTTCATCCTGTGTATATTGTATTCTAGCTTGGAGATTCAGAGGAATGGTCCAATTGGCTAACATTTAATTGTGTTCCCTCGTGTTAACCAAGTTGCAGCATTGAGACAACTCTGTGGATCAAGGAGTAGCTCACAATTTAATCATCAAATGCTTGGTTTTTTTATAAAATGTTTTTTATTGAGTTTTCATATTTTATATCCAACAAATTACAAATTATTAGAGAGAGAAAAAAAAAACACGCAAAATGTAACATACAGGTAAGCATCTTCATAATAACAACTGTGGCCGCCCCCTTTAGCCGGCATACATATTTTATATTCCCCAATATGGCCGAGGCACATGTTTATAGGCATTTATTTATAGTTTGGTTTTGGGCCTTAGCTGGCCATCAAACCCCCATAACGAACCCATAGCCCCCCCCCCCCCCCCCCCCCCCCCCGCTACCTTCCCCCGATTCCCGTCCATTTTCCCCTGATTCTTGGCCACCAGACTATTCTTCATCTTGTACGTTGGCCACAAACAGGTCCCGGAACAATTGCATGAATGACTCCCACGTTCTGTGGAAGCCATCGTCTGACCCTCGGATGGCGAATTTGATTTTCTCCATTTGGAGAGATTCCGAGAGGTCGGACAGCCAGTCTGCAGCTCTGGGTGGTGCTGCTGACCGCCAGTCAAACAGGATTCTACGGCGGGCGATCAGGGAGGCAAAGGCAAGGGCGTCCGCCCACCTCCCCAGGAATAGATCTGGCTGGTCTGAAACCCCGAAGACCGCCACTATCGGGCATGGCTCCACCCTCACCCCCATCACTTTGGACATAGCCTCGAAGAAGGCTGTCCAGTACTCCACAAGTCTGGGGCAAGACCAGAACATGTGGGCGTGGTTGGCCGGGCCTCTTTGGCACCGTTCACATCTGTCCTCCACCTCCGGGAAGAACCTACTCATACGGTTTCTTGTTAAGTGGGCTCTATGTACCACTTTTAGTTGCGCAGGCTGAGCCTTGCGCACGTGGAGGTGGAGTTGACCCTATGCAGTGCTTCGCTCCAGAGTCCCCACCCTATCTCCATCCCCAGGTCGCCCTCCCATTTCATTCTTGTTGCATCCAGTACGGTGTCGTCCCTTTCTACCAGTCGGTCATACATGTCGCTACAGTTCCCTTTCTCTAGGATACTTGCGTCCAGTAGGTCTTCCAGTAGTGTCTGTCATGGCGGTTGTGGGTACGTCCTTGTCTCCTTTCGTAGGACATTTTTGAGCTGCAGGTACCGTAGCTCGTTCCCCCCAGCTAGCCGAAATTTCTCTGTCAGTTCGTCCAGTGTTGCGATCCTGTTGTCCGTGTATAGGTCCCTGACTGTCAGTGTCCCCCCGTCCTGCCTCCACCTTTTGAAGGTGGCGTCAGTCAGTGCTGGTTTGAACCTATGGTTGTTGCAGATGGGAGCCTTGTCCGACATTTTGGTCAGGCGAAATTGCTGCCGCAGTTGGTTCCAGGATTGGTGGGTGGCTGTCACCACTGGGCTGCTGGAGTGTTTTTTGGGTGGGGATGGGAGTGCTGCCATGGCGAGGGCCCGGAGGGAGGTCCCCATGCAGGAGGCCTCCTCCGCACGCACCCACTCGGCTTCTGGCTCCTGGATCCATCCCCTTACTCGCTCGGCTGTTGCCGCCCAGTGGTAGAATTGTAGATTCGGGAGGGCTAGCCCCCCTCTGGATTTTGTTTTTTGTAGGACCTTCTTTGGGATCCTAGCATTTTTACCCCCCCATATGAATGCCATGATAAGTTTGTCCAGCACTTTGAAAAAGGCCTTGGGGATATAGATCGGAATGGATCTAAACAGGAAGAGGAACCTGGGCAGTACGTTCATTTTGATCGTCTGGACTCTTCCCGCGAGGGAGAGTGGGAGTGTGTTCCATCTTTGCAGGTCCTTTTTTACTTCCTCCGTGAGGCTGGTGAGGTTCCATTTGTGGATCCCTTTCCAGTCATGGGCTATTTGGATCCCCAGGTAGCGGAATTTGTGTCGGGCTTGTTTGAATGGCAGCCCCTTTAGTGCTGCCCCCCCTTGCGGGTGTACTGGGAAGATCTCGCTTTTGCTCATGTTGAGTTTTTAGTCCGAGAAGGCTCCAAACTCTTTCAGGAGCACTATGATTCCGTCCATGCTGCTTTGTGGGTCCGAGATGTAGAGGAGCAGATCATCTGCATAGAGTGAGACTCTGTGCTCTCTGCCTCCCCTTCGGATCCCCCTCCAATTTTTTGCTGCCCTGAGCGCGATTGCTAGCGGTTCGATTGCTAGTGCGAACAGCAGCGGGGACAGTGGGCATCCTTGTCTGGTGCCCCTGTGCAGCTGGAAGTATTGGGAGTTGGTATTGTTGGTCCGTACACTCGCCATGGGAGCGTTGTATAGGAGCTTTACCCAAGCGGTGAACCCTGTTCCAAGCCCGAACCGCTCCAGTACCTCTATGAGGTATTTCCATTCGACTCTGTCGAAGGCCTTTTCTGCGTCCAGGGAGACGATCACCTCTTGTGTTCTCTCCCCGGAGGGGGTCATTATCACATTCAGCAGGCGCCTGATGTTCGAGGTAAGCTGTCTACCTTTGACGAAGCCCGTCTGGTCCTCTGTCACCACCTCAGGTACACAGTCTTCTAGCCTTTTGGCTAGGATTTTGGCCAGTATTTTGGCGTCTGCGTTCAGCAGAGATATGGGTCTGAATGACCCACATTCCGTTGGGTCTTTGTCTTTCTTAGGTATCAGTGAGATTGAGGCCTGTGCTAACGTGGGTGGCAGTGTGCCCCTAGCTAGCGAGTCTGTGAACATCTCCCGCAGGTGCGGCGCCAGCGCTGTCGCAAATGTTTTGTAGAAGTCCGCCGGGAATCCGTCCGGTCCCGGCGCCTTCCCCGTCTGCATGGAGCTAATGCTCTCCATGATCTCTCCCAGTGCTAGTGGTGCTTCCAGGTCCCGTTTATCAAATGCTTGGTTAAACATTTTTGGAATGGGATCTAACATTTGGAACACTTTTGAGACAGTGTAAAGCAGATGTAACAACAACTTACATTGATATGAAGAAGAGTAAAAGGACTTGCATTTCCAAAGCATCTTCCACAACAACTACATGTCCCCAAGTGCTTTAGAGCCAATGAAATACTTTTGAAGTGTAGTTACTGTTTTCATGTAGGAAATGCGCCAGCCAATTGGTTCACAACAAGCTTCCACAAACAGCTATGTAATAATGACCATTTAATCTATTTTTGTGATGTTCATTGAGGACAAAGATGAGTCAGGACATAAGGGCTAATCCCATTCTCATCTTTGAAAGAGTGCCACACGATCTTTGATGCGTACCTGAAACAGACCTCATCCATCTCATGTAGTGACTTCTATGAAGTAAAGCGTACCAAGGCACTCCACAGGAGTATATAAAGCAAAATTAAACAATGAGCTACATCAAGGATATTACAGCAAAGAAACAAATTTCACTGGATGGTTTTCAGGAGCGTCTTTCACTGGGTAGGTTTTAAGGAGCGTCTTAAAGGAAGTAATGTGTGTGGTAAGTGGGTGAGGGGTTGGGCACAGTCAGGTGGATGGTTAGGTTGATTGGGGGGTGGGTGGGTGGTTTGGTGAGGGGATATATTGGGTGGCTTGGGGGGTAGTCTGGCAGTGGGATGTGGTTGAGAGGGCTTGGGGACTGGTGGGACACTCTGGGGGTTGGGAGGATAGTCAAAGGGTTAGGGAGGTAGTCACAAAGTGGTGGGCAATAGGGTGTCGGGAGGCGCATTGGTGGGATTGGATACAGTTGGGTATTGGGAGGGTAGACGAGTGTGTGGAGGGAAAATCGGAAGGTGGTTTTAAACCTTCAAACTTTTCTTCGGTAGCTATTCCGCTAAGAGTCAAAACCATCCAAAGTCTTCGATTAAATGGTTCTCAGAGTAGGATATTTGCCCATCGGATGTTTTAATTTACGGGCAATTCCCGTGCAATCTTTCAGGGCCATGTGTGCACATTTACTGGAATAAGTTAATTCGCTGCTTTTGTCCCAGGCAGATGTGCTATGTAACAAGCACCATTGCCTCAGCTGATTCATCTGTATCTAATCCACATGGTCCAAAGATCGTGCTCAGTGGTTTTAATCCCTAATGCATTGAATTCTTGCTAAATTGCACCAAATTCCTTTGAGATCAAATCACTGAAAATCCCAAAATGTGACTGAGTAGTTTCATTTAACGAAATGCCAAACTAGCTTTTGCATACTAACAGTGCCTTATACTCTTGTCCTTCTTGTATTAGAGGTAAGTAAGGCTGAGATGTGGGGCGAAATTCTCTGCAGACCGTCGTAACGCCGATTTCCGGCGAGCAAAATTGGTGTAGATGACTCCGGCGTGGGGGCCTTCTTTTAGGCGGCGATTCTCCGTTCCCGGAGGGGCCAGCAGCGGACTGACATGATACGCGTCGGTTTCACCAGCTGCGGAAGTGGTGAGACCCGGCGTTTTTTTGGTGGGGGGGGGGGAGGAGGAGGAGAGAGAATGACCCGGCGTTTGGGGGGGGGGGGGAGAGAGAGAGACAGACCGGCATTTGGGGGGCGGGGGGGAGGAGAGAGACTGACCCGGCGTTTGGGGGGGGGAAGAGAGAGAGACAGACCGGCATTTGGGGGGGGGGGAGAGAGAGAGACAGACTGGCATTTGGGCGGGGGGGGGGGGGAGAGAGACTGACCCGGCGTTTGGGGGGGGGGAGGAGGAGAGAGACAGACCCGGCGTTGGGGGGTTTGCGGCGTTGAGTTGAGAGGAGAGGGGGGGGGGTTTGCGGCGTTGAGTTGAGGGGGGGGGGTTTGTGGCGTTGAGAGGAGAGGGGGGGGGGGTTTGCGGCGTTGAGTTGAGGGGGGGGTTGCAGTGTTGTGTTGAGAGATGGGGGGCGGCGTTGGAGGGGGGGTGGCGTTGGAGGGGGGTAGGGGTGGTGAAGGGGGTAGGGGTGGTGAGGGGTGGGGGGCGACGGATGCCCGGGGCCAATGCACCGTCGCCCCCCCTCTGCACGCCGCTGCCCCTACCCCAACCCCCTCCCCTCACCACCCCTACCCCCTTCACCACCCCTACCCCACTCCAACGCCGCACCCCCCCCCCCCCCACTAACGGAGGAAGGAAGGGGGGGAGGAGGAAGGAAGGGGGGGAGGAGGAAGGAAGGGGGGGAGGAGGAGAGAGGGGGGGGTGTGGGTACCGGCCATCAGAGGGAGGGGGGGTGTGGGTACCGGCCTTCAGAGGGAGGGGGACGGGGTGTGGGTACCGGCCTTCAGAGGGAGGGGGACGGGGTGTGGGTACGGCGTTGAGGGGGGGGGGGGGGACCCGGCGTTGAGGGGGGGGGACCCGGCGTTGAGAGGGGGGGGACCCGGCGTTGAGAGGGGGGGGTTGCGGCATTGCGAGAGATGGGGGGGCGGCGTTGGAGGGGGGTAGGGGTGGTGGGGTGGGGGGGTAGGGGCGTTGGAGGGAGGTAGGGGGTGGTGAGGGGGGGTGGTTGGGGTAGGGGGCAGCAGCGTACAGAGGGGGGGGCGACGGTGCATTGGCCCCGGGCATCCGTCGCCCCCCTCTCTGCATGCCACTGCCCCCAAACCCCCCCCCATGCCGCAACCCCCCCCGATGCCGCAACCCCCCCCGATGCCGCAACCCCCCCGATGCCGCAACCCCCCCCGATGCCGCAACCCCCTCCGATGCCGCAACCCCCCCCGATGCCGCAACCCCCCCCGATGCCGCAACCCCCCCCCGATGCCGCAACCCCCCCCGATGCCGCAACCCCCCCCGATGCCGCAACCCCCCCCCGATGCCGCAACCCCCCCCGATGCCGCAACCCCCCCCCGATGCCGCAACCCCCCCCGATGCCCCCGATGCCGCAACCCCCCCGATGCCGCAACCCCCCCCGATGCCGCAACCCCCCCCCGATGCCGCAACCCACCCCCCCCCCCCCCCGACACTGAACGGCGTCAACCATCATCAATGGTTGACGCCGTTTTAAAGCTACTGTGATTTTCGCCGACGTGACCCGTGGCCATGTCGGCGGGACTTCGGCCGGAGATTTGTGGAAACAAAAATATAATGAAATCCCGCCGCCGCCAGCTGTTTTCAGAGGCTGCCGGCGGGATTTGCACAACGCCGGTTTTTGGCCGGTCAGAGAATTAAAAACCCTGCGGGAGCGGGATTAACGCCACTGCCGGCCGATTCTCCGACCCTGCGTGGGGTCGGAGAATTTTGCCCGTGGTGTTGAGGTAAAATTGGTGAATTGCTGCAGTGCATTCTGCAAACAGTACATTTTGGAGCCCGAATAATCAAGGTAATGGGAATGAATTAAGATGGAATCCTGATCAGGCAAATCATTTCATGAAGTGTGGTGGAGAAATGGGCATTAAATAGCATAAGAATTAGTGGAAATGATTAAACGTGATGCCAAAAGATTGGGGCACGATCAACTGTCCACGCTGTGCCCGAAGGGTGGCGCGGCATGGCCAGTAGATGCCATGAGATCCCTCTTCCGGATCTACCCAGCTCGCCACTCCTCCTAATGCAATCTCGTGAGATTTCGCAATCTTAATTCTCTGGGCGGGACCACTATTTTGCAAATCTGCATATTAGAGTGAGACAGCTAGTCTCCAATACGCTCTCCCACTTTCTACCCGAAGCATTGGGATCTAATCCCTTTGCCTCGAAGACCTCGGGAGAGCGTTGTTTAGTGCTGGTCTCCCGAAATGGGGAGCAGACAGAACGGCACGTGTGGGGCTCTCCCAGGGGACCGGAGGCCCCCAGATACTTGCCATCTGGGCAGGGTGGCACCTGTATGGTACCCTGGCACTGTCTGCTTGGCATTCTGGCAGTGCCACCAGGGTACCAGCCTGGCACTGCCAAGGTGACCGAGTGGCTATGCCAGCTGTCAGGGGCACTGCCAGACTGGCAGTCCCAAGCTGGTATTTTTTCCTCGACAGGTATCAGGCCCAGGGGTGCACTGCGTCAGTGTGGTAGGGTGGGGGGGGGGGGGGGGGGGACACCTCAAGGATCCGGGGGGGGGGGGGGACCTCAAGGATCCCCTTTATAGGTGAGCTGGGGATTAGGGGGTCATGCCGGAGGGTCGGGATATTGGGACACTATTTAAGAATGGCGCCCCAATCCCCTCCAGCACTGAGGAGTTCCATGTACAATCCTTTTGTCTTCTGTCCTTGACATCTTTGTCTATCTCCACCTCTTGCTGGCCCCCTAACCAGCCCCACTGCTCTACCATCCCCCCCCCCCCCCACTACAGTATAAATCTGACCACATTTCCAGTTCTCTCTAGCTTTGACAAAGAGTCATGCAGACTCAAAACTTTGAGTTATAGTCTGCCACCATGAGGTGGTGCCACTCTTGTTTGTGTGTGAGTACATCAGCTCCCACAATATGTCATGGTGTGGATGGTACTTAAGTAGCTATCATCTCCTCTTTCTGCTCTGATTTTTGATACTTCAAGCACACACTGAAGGTAGATTCTATTCTTTCATTGTCTTTGTGGATGTCTGTCCAGTACACCGCTGATCTAGCTCTGATCTTATATTCTCCATTCTCATATGCCCTTTTTTAAAAAAAGAACTTCTCTCTGCTTTGTTTGAGGTGTGACAATTCTGGATCCAGTCAACAGAATCTCTATTTGGTCAGTACTGCTGCGTTGCTGGTAGACTTTGCTTTTTATTCATTTAAGGGATCTGGGCATTGCTGGTTAAGCCTGCATTTATTATCCACCTGTGATTGCTTTTGAGAAGCTGGGAGTTCCAAAGTTTTGACTCCGCAACAGTCAAGTCATGATGGTGAGTGAGGAAAACTTCCAGGTGGTGGAGTTCCCATATGATTGCCACCCTTATCCTTCTGGATAGTAGTTGTTCTGGATTTGAAAGGTGCTGTTTCAGGAGCCTTGATGAGTTTGTGCAGTGCACTTGTAGATGGTACACACTGCTACCACTGTGCATAGATAGTGGAGGGAGTGGATGTTTGTTGAAGGGATGCTAATCAAACACACTACTTTGTCCTGGAAGGTATCAAGCTCCTTGAGTGTTGTTGGGGCTGCACTTAACCAGGCAAGTGAACAGTATTCAATCACACTCCTGACCTATGCCGCATATATTGTGGACACGCTTTGGGGAAATCAGGTGAGTTACTCACCACGGCCTCTGACCTGCTCTTGCAGCCACAGTATTTATATGGCTAGTGCAGCTAAGTTTCTGGTCAATGGTAACCTCCATGATGTTGATAGTGTAGGATTCAATGATGGTAATACCTTTGAATGTCAAGGGGCGATGGTTAGACTCCCTCTTGTTGGAGATGGTATATTTCCTGGTTCTAATTTTTAATGCCATTGAATGTCAAGGGGCAATGGTTAGACTCTCTCTTGTTGGAGATGGTATATTTCCTGGCACAAATTTTACTTGCCACTTGCCAGCCCAGGCCTGGACCTTTTCCAGGTTTTGTTGCATTTGAACATGGGTTGATTCAGTGTCTGAGGAATCACGAATGGTGTTGAACATTGTGCAATGAGAATCACCACTTCTGACCTTATGATGGAAAGAAGATCATTGATGATGATTGGGCCTGGGACACTCCCCTGAACAATACCTGCAGTGATATCCTGGGACTGAGATGACTGACCTCGAACAACCAGAACCATCTTCCTTTTTAAAATTCCAGTTTAAAAATAAGAAGCCTCCCTGTTAAGACAGAGATGAGGAGATTTTCTTTCTCTCAGAGAATCATTAACATATGGAATTTGCTTCCCCAAAGAGCAGTGGAGGCTGGTATTTAAATTTATTCAAGACTGAATTAGATACATTTTTGTTCGACAAGGGAATCAAGGGTTATGGGCAGCAGACAGAAAGCTGGAGCTGAGATCACAACCAGATCAGCCATGATCTTATTGATTGGTGGAGCAGGATCAAAGGGCAGAAGGAGCAGGAGTCGGCCGTAAGTCCGATGTTCCATGTATTATCTTTTTTCAGTTAACACCAGTACAACTTAACCATGGAACTGGCCAGAAGGTGGGTGGCCATATGACCTACAACTCAAAAGACTTTTACTTTGAGATGTTGGAAGTGACAGAGGCTTTTGTGAAGGCAGAAGGACTGGGGCAGAAATGAGAAATGGGACTGAGGGGAGGGTGGTGGAAGGTTGTATATAGTTCTATTGTTTTATTTGTGATTTAAGGGTGTGAAGTGAGTTGGGATTTTTCACGATGGTGGTTTTCTGGGATTTGTGTGTTTGCACTGGGTGTGTTTAACTGTTTATCTGATGGGTATTTTTTCAGGGACTGGGCATGGGGAGGGGATCGGGAGGGGGGGGTGCTGGGCAGGGGCCTCCACACGAGCAAGTTTAAATTGGCTGGTGAACGGGAATGTGGTTGAGGGAGGGGCCACGGTCATTGGAGCCTGGTTGAACAGGTTTTGATGGGCCTGGAAGGTGTGAAACGTGGGGGGATGGGATCGATACTAGGAGAGGTGTTTTGGAGAGGAAGTGGATTGGGGGATTCGGGGAGGGGGGAGTTTGGCGGATTATGGGAGAGGGGGGGTGGGGGGGGGGATTGTTTTGATGGCAACAAAGTTCCGGGGCGGGCCAGGCCCAATGGGCAGGGCCCGGAGTTATGATGATGCTGGATAGGGGTGGGAGGGGGGGTTTTGGTGGGAGATCCCCGGTTAGAATAGCAACGTCAGGGATTTGGGAGGGCCGGTGAAGAGATCAAGGGTGTTTGCGCACCTAAAAGCTTAAAGACTGATGTAGTCATGTTGCAAGAGACTCGCCTGCGGGTGAAGGACCAGGTAAGGCTCAGGAAGGACTGGGTGAGCCAAGTATTCCATTTGGTGTTTTGGAGAAGGTGGTGGCGAACTAGGGAGGTAAATATGTGATTTTTAACAGGGGCGTCGAAGGGGAGGTTGGTGGCACTGCCGAGAGTTTATGGCCCAAACAGGGATGGCCCCAACTGGGATGATGCAGGGTTTGTGTGGGGGGTGGGGGGGGACAAAGGCACTGGCCGGGCTTATGAGGGAGATGGGAGGAGTGAACCCGTGGAGATTATTGCACCCGAGGGAACGGGAGTATTCGCTCTCTTAGCGGATAGGTTGTATAGGTTGGAGCCACTGGGCGAGGAACAAGGGAGTTCCTGGACGGGTTGGCGTACCCCTGGCTGGGGGAGGAAGATTGGGCCAGGTTGGCGGGGTGAGTGGGGGAACAAGAGGTAAGGAAGGCAATTGGGAAGATGCAACCGGGCAAGGCGGCTGGGCTGGATGGGTTTCCATTGGATTATTATAAGAATTTCAAAGACAAGTTGGTGCTGCTGATGGTGGGGATGTTTGAGGAGGCGATAGGGAGGGGGCTACTACCAGAAGCTTTGGGACAGGCCTCAGTTTCCCTGTTTTTAAAGAAGGACAAGGACCTGATGGAGCATGGATCGTATAGGTCCATATCGCTACTAAATGTTGATGCCAAGATACTGCCGAAGGTACTGGCGGCTAGGCTGGAGGGGTGGCTCCTGAAGGGGACAGGGGAAGACAGACAGGGTTTGTGAAAGGAAGGCAGCTATTTTCGAATGTCAGAAGGGTATTAAATGTGATCATGATGCCGGCCGAGGGAAAGGAGATGAAGGTGGTGGTGGTGCTAGATGCAGAAAAGGTGTTCGATCAGGTAGAGTGGGGGTACTTGATCGCATTCCTGGAGAGATTTGGGATTGAGCCGAGGTTTACGGAGTCGGTACGGCTATTGTATAGGCAACCGTTCGCACAAATAATATGAGCTTGGGGTAATTTACTCTGCACTGGGGTACCAGGCTGTGGTGTGCTATATCCCCCTGCTATTTGCATTAGCCATAGAGTCATTGGCCATCGCTTTCAGAGGTTCGGGACTGTGGAAGGGGATAGTGCGAGGGGCGAATGGAACATAGGGTATCCTTATACGCCAACGATCTATTGGATTGCATTGGATTTGTTTATTGTCACGTGTACCGAGGTACAGTGAAAAGTATCTTTCTGCGAGCAGCTCAACAGATCATTAAGTACATGGGAAGAAAAGGGAATAAAAGAAAATACATAATAGGGCAACACAAGATATACAATGTAACTACATAAGCATTGGCATCGGATGAAGCATGCAGGGTGTAGTGTTAATGAGGTCAGTCCATAAGAGGGTCATTTAGGAGTCTGCTGACAGTGGGGAAGAAGCTGTTTTTGAGTCTGTTCGTGCATGTTCTCAGACTTCTGTATCTCCTGCCCGATGGAAGAAGTTGGAAGAGTAAGCCGGGTGGGAGGGATCTTTGATTATGCTGCCCGCTTTCCCCAGGCAGCGGGAGATCTACCCCAGGTAGATGGTGTCAATGGATGGGAGGCAGGTTCGTGTGATGGACTGGGTGGTATTCATGACTCTCTAAAGTTTCTTGCAGTCCTGGGCCGAGCAGTTGCCATACCAGGCTGTGATGCAGCCCGATAGGATGCTTTCTATGATGCATCTGTAAAAGTTGGTAAGGGTTAATGTGGACATGCCGAATTTCCCTAGTTTCCTGAGGAAGTATAGGTGCTGTTGTGCTTTCTTGGTGGTAGCATTGACATGAGTGGACCAGGACAGATTTTTGGAGATGTGCACCCTAGGAATTTTAAACTGCTAACCATCTCCACCTTGGCCCCGTTGATGCTGACAGGGGTGTGTACAGTACTTTGCTTCCTGAAGTCAATGACCAGCTCTTTAGTTTTGCTCGCATTGAGGGAGAGATTGTTGTCGCTACACCACTCGCTGTCTATTTCAGAGCCGTGTATGTTGGTGGGGAACATAATGGGACTTCTCCAAAGGTTTTCAGAGTATAAACTAAATTTAGAGAAGAGTGAGTATTTTATGGTGTCCCAGCCAGTGGTTGGGGGGGGGGGGGGGGGGGAAGGGGCTCCCATTTGTCAAGGTGGCAACCCACTTTAGGTACCTGGGGGTGCAGTGGTGTGGGACTGGGGGGTGGTCAATAGGTATGATTTTATTAGCTTGGTGGAGAGGGTGAAGGCTGATTTGGCAAGGTGGGACAATTTCTCTGTCATTGGCGGGTCAGGTGCAGGCGATTAAAATGAATGTGTTGTCGCGATTTCTATTTTTGTCCCAGTGCCTGCCAGTCATTTTATCCAAGTCATTCTTTCGGGAAGTGGACAAAGTGGTCACATCATTCATTTGGAATGGAAAGGTAGCCAGGGGTTAGGAAGGTGGTCCCGCAGAGAGAGCAGCAGGCAAGGGGGCTGGGCCTCCCAAACTTACTATATTACAATTGGACGGCAAACGTGGAGAAGGTGATGGGTTAGGTCGTGGGGGGTGGGGGGAAGGTTGGAGTCTCGCTGGGTTAGGATAGAGGAAGGACTATGTAAGGGATCGGAGTTGAAGTCGCTGGCAATGGTACTGCTTCCGTTGGCGCCGGGCAAGTAATAATAATCTTTATTGTCACGAGCAGGCTTACATTAACACTGTAATAAAGTTACTGTGAAAAGCCCCGAGTCACTACATTCCGGCGCCTGTTCGGGTACACAGAGGGAGAATTCAGAATGTCCAAATTACCTAACAACACGTCTTTTTGTGGGAGGAATTTGGAGCGCTGGAGGAAACCCACTCAGACACAGGGAGAATGTGCAGGCTCCGCGCAGACCCAAGCCGGGAATTGAACCTGGGACCCTGGCACTGTGAAGCAACAGTGCGAACCACTGTGCTACTGGGAGTCATGTCAACGTTGAAGATTTGGAGGCAGCACTTTAAGTTGGGCGCTGGGTCAAGGGAGATGCTGATTAGAGGAAATCAAAGGTTTGAGTCGGGGAGGTTAGACAGAGCTGGGGATCAAGGTAATAAAAGACCTGTTCCTGGTGGGTGATTTGCAAGGTTGGAGGAGATGAGGGAGAAGTACGGACTGGCACAAAGGGAAGGGTTTCTATACCTGCAGCTCCGAGAAGGAGTTTCCGAGCTTCCCGATAGTGCCGGCCCCCTTGCTGTTGGAGGAAGTACTGTCGGGAGGGGAATTTGAAGGGGGTGGTGTCGGCGATTTATAGGAAGATTTTGGAGGAGGTCAGAGTGTCCATGGAAGGCATTAAGGCCAAGTGGGAAGAAGAGTTGAGGGAGATAATGGAAGAAGGTCTGTTGTGTGAGGTGCTACGAAGGGTGTCTGCCTCAACCTCATGTGCGATGTTGGGGCTGATACAACTGACGGTAGTGATAAGGGCGCACCTCACGAGGGCGAGAATGATCTGGGAGTGGAGGATGTCTGTGAGTGGTGAGGGAAGGTCCCTGCAAACAATGTACATATTTGTCCTGCCTGAAGTTGTAGAAGTTTCAGAGGGAAGTCTTTAGCATCATCTCGGGGGTACCACACATGGACTTGGAACCAGGTCCTCTAGAGGCCATTTTCGGGGTTTCAGCCCGGCCCTTTGGACCGGCCCGAGCTGCAGGTGGGTGCGGGGGCAGATGTTTTAGCCTTCGCTTCGCTGATTGTCCGGAGATGGGTCCTGTTGGGGTGGAGGTCAGCTTCTCCACCCAGTGCCTCGGCTTGGCAGGGGGGCCTACTGGAATTCCTGACCCTGGAGAAGGTGAAATTTGAATTAAGGGGGGGCGGCGAAGGAGGGCTTCTACAATTCATGGGGATTGTTTATCATGCACTTTCGGGAACTGGTTGCCATTGAACACGGGGGCCGGGGGAGGAAGGGGGGAGTGGTTGAGTTCACTTTTTCGCTGTTTTATTGTTAACTTATACTTGGAATGTACAAATGAATGTATGAGACTGTGTATTGAGGGGGCCATTGTTCTTTGGAGTTGTTATTTTGTTTGTTTTTCTTTTGTTGGTTGTTTGATGAAAATGTGGAGAATAAAAAGATTTTAAAAAATACATCCCCTCCTTGATTCTCCCTGGAAAGGAGAATAAGGCAGGGTGTGTAACAGGCAGCTGATCCAATATCACCACTTGCATGCCCATGTGGCTAATGTATTTATAGACAATAAATTCCAATCATAATAGGAATCTAACATTACCACAGACTCAACACAATTACCTTTCGCTGAAGTTTTAGTAATCAAAATCAAATATTGTTTGAAATCAGTGGCAGATTTACAATGAAACGCACCGTGCCATACAATAGGGGTGATGGGGGAATAAATGAAACTCAGTTCAGGGCTTCCCTAACTGTAAATTTGCCACTGTCTTGATACTGAACTACATAGAGCAGGAAAGCCTCGGCTTGATCCCTGGCCTGTGGTGAATTGGCTAAGCCACCAGTGTAACATTAAGAAAGATACAGCTGGTGTCAGATTGTGGAGGGGATAAACAAGTTGGATTCCAATTTAAGGGAATACTTTCCAGGTACTCTTTTTCAAAGGTCTGGATGTGGAGATGATCACCATTGACAGGATGGTAATTGACAGTGGTGTCTTCTCTCCATCTCACCTTCTCGGTCCCAATTATAGCCTGTTCACATTTACTGTAGGACTATGAAGCCAGTGACTGTATGGAGAGGAGGGGAGAAAATTGAAAATGGTAAAAGAAAATATATGTTTATCAGTTTTAGTTAGATGGGACAAAAGCTTTTAGCTCTGATGGTTGGATTTCTTAAACGTCCTTCGAGCACACCAACAATTGAATGGCCACACAATTGCTTTTTCCCTATACTTTAGATGCAGTTATTTGCATTTCTACTTGTATTGAACACTCAGACAAAACAAAAAGCAGACTTGCACATCTCTAATCTTTGATGTAACTTTAGTCAGAAATTCAGGCAGCACAAAAAAAAACACAATGCTGGTGTGGTTGAATAGATAGTATGATTGGGGGGTGGGGGGGGGGGTTGTTGGGTTACGGGTATAGGGTGGATACGTGGGGTTGAGTAGGGTGATCATTGCTCGGCACAACATCGAGGGCCGAAGGGCCTGTTCTGTGCTGTACTGTTCTATGTATATTTTACCTGTAACAGTTATCATTTAACTCGCGCTTAAAGAATTAATCCAAGTTCATAGAATAAATGATCGGTTGATTGAATATTTGACTCCCCAAAGTATTTGAACAAAATCTTTAGTCAACTGGGATAGGAGTGAACTTATATGCACAAAAGCGGCCTCTTTTCAAGATCCCACCAGGGATTTGGATCTTTTCACAGCTTCTTTATTCCTTTGTGGTATTTCTTCATGCCTCTCTGCCATTGCAGTAGGAGAAAAACAACAACAATGAGGCCTTTAAATTCTCACATTGTAAGGCTGCTTAGTTTTGTCAGGTGTTGTGACTTGGATGTAATGCTGAGCTGCAGCTCCACAGAGAAAACAGTTGGTAAGCACAGTGGATGTCTTCGAGGGTCAGCGAAGTTTATGGTGGGCAGCTGCTGCTTCAAAGCCAGACACTATGCAGCATGATGAGGTGGGTAAGGCTTTCACTTCTGTAGCTCCCCCTTCATGATGGAAGATGCTTCAAAAATGAGAGGACTTCCTGTGCTAAGGAGACTTCATTTTGATGTTCTCATCAGCACTTCTTCAACTGATTCGTCTTCAAAATATTTAAAGTTTTGCATCCTGTTCAACATAACATTGGCAGAGATCTCTGGTTCTCAGGTCAAGAATAGTAGTCTCAAGGCAGGGTCAAAGGCTTAAATTGGTGTCTTGCATTTTTTAAAGTCTGCATGTATGGGATCATTTGTTGCCTATTCTGGTGGTATTTGATACTTATACGTCTTCTGCCAGTGTGCTGGGTGAGATCATGCATTTCCCCAAAACGGAAGCCTCCCCCATGAAATCATTTATTATTTTATGTTTGCAATTCAAGGAAAATTTATTTTGTTATTTGGATAACCCTTACAACTTTGAATATGTATTGCATGTATACATGTGGAGTCTGTAAGACTGCATAATTACAAAGCAAGGTTGGTTGCACTTTGACAACTATTCCCATACAGTGGCAAAACAGCCTTCTCCAGAACACTTCATTTTGTTATGTATTACTTAAAGACGCAGAGCTTGCACCTCACATAAAAGATGTACATGTTTCTGCTTCAGTCTAACGTGCATGTGTCAGAGGTAAGAAGACTGAATAATAGAAAAGCATTAGCTAAGTTTATTTTGCATAACCATCATCAAAAAATGTAAATTATAAAACCATTTGCGAGTTTTTAATTTGTTGTGCTCTATTTAGTGTTTGATCTGGCGCACCTGCAATGCATTGTTGCCAAAGGATTTGGATTGCTCCTCCACAGGCACCAGCTGCCTGTCAGATGTTTGCCTCATTGCTATCTAGCTTTGTGGTTTCTCTTTTTGTTTCATTAAAGCTGATCACCGTGGACCTGGTTCTTGCACTCTTTTATGCTGATTACAATTTCCTCCAGCTGCTATAACCAGAGGAGAGACAATTCTGCTGCTTTTATTAACCTACTTAGTTCAGTGCTGAGTAATAAGTGAGACTTGCTGTTAAAAAAAAGTGAGCCGTATCGATCAAAGCGTATTGTTACAATTATGAGGTTTATAAAATGGTAATGTTTAGGAACTGGCTTTACGATAAAATGAAGATAACGTGTGACCTTTTCGGAAGACTGTCTGGCAGCAAGGCTGGGTGGTTTGATTGTTAGAGATTAAAAGGGGCCCGTATGGTTTTACTGGAAAGTAGGTATAAGGTGTTTATACTTGGCGATAATTACAGCACTCTGTGTGCGAACAGTGAATAGACTGTGAGTCTCCAAAGTCCCAGAAAAGTGTTGAGAATAACAGGTTCTAAGCAGTTGTGCTTTAAACTGTCCATTTAATTCCAACATAAGGGGGTTGTAGTCTGGAGGATATAATCAGCATTTCTATCAGGATACAAGGGCCATGTCATTCTCATTGCCGTGAAGGTGGGCTTTGAGAAGGATGTGTTGAAGATATTCCTGAACATTCACGGATAAAGCTAGTCTGCCGGGATCGGGGTGAAAGTGAGCAGCTACAGGCAGCAAAATACTGTGGTTCACCATGCAGGAATGTTGATGAAGCTCGCATTCGGATAAAAAGACCAAATTTACGAGGAGTTAAAACAAAGCTAGAAGATTTGCTTAGCTTGCCCCAGAGGGAGAGTCTTCAGGTGAATGACAGATCTGAGATTAAAAGTTACCAGGCTGAGAAAGGGAAAGAACAGAAGTAAACGCTTGGGTGCTAAGAATCACCTTGGACAGGTTCTGGGAAAATTGAATGTCTACTTAGATCAGGGGTGGGCAAACTACGGCCCGCGGGCCGCATGCGGCCCGCCAAAGGTATTTCTGCGGCCCACCAAGTCATAAAAAAAAAAAAAAAAAAATTTTAAAAAAAAATTTTTTTTTTTTTAAATTTTTTTTTTTAAGGTTAATGGGGGGGGGCTTTTGGGTTGCTTACTGGTATAGGGTGGATACGTTGACTTGAGTAGGGTGATCATTGCTCGGCACAACGTCGAGGGCCGAAGGGCCTGTTCTGTGCTGTACTGTTCTATATGAGGCGCCCAGAATCATAACCGGGTGAAGTAATTATTTTACTTAATATACTATGCGGCCCTTTGTGAATTGTGAATTTCTGAATGTGGCCCTTGCACGGAAAAGTTTGCCCACCCCTGACTTAGATGATCATGTAGAGTATATTATTGAAGGGTGTTTTTGGTTGCGCTAAAAGAAAAAGGAGAATGTTCTGTTACGTGGTTTAAAGTACAAGTTGCCGACAAAAATAATGGGCGTTGCGCTCTCGCTCAGGCGTTACGCGCCCGGTAGATCGCGCCCAATGTTTAGTTATGGTGTTTTGTCTTTTGTTACAGTAAAGGTCTTAAAATGTGAACATAGAATATTACAGCACAGTACAGGCCCTTCAGCCATCGATGTTGCGCCAACCTGTGAAACCACTCTAAAGCCCATCTGCACTATTCCCTTATCATCCATATGTTTATCCAATGACTATTTAAATGCCCTTAATGTTGGCGAGTCCACTACTGTTGCAGACAGGGCATTCCACGCCCTTACTACTCTCTGGGTAAAGAATCTACCTCTGACATATGTCCTATATCTATCTCCCCTCAATTTAAAGCTATGTCCCCTCATGCTAGACATCACCATCCGAGGAAAAAGGCTCTCACTGTCCACCCTATAACCCTCTGATCATCTTGCAAGCCTCAATTAAGTCACCTCTTAACCTTCTTCTCTCTAATGAAAACAGCCTCAAGTCCCTCAGCCTTTCCTCATAAGATCTTCCCTCCATGCCAGGCAACATCCTGGTAAATCTCCTCTGTACCCTTTCCAATGCTTCCACATCCTTCCTATAATGCGGCGACCAGAACTGCACGCAATACTCCAAATGCGGCCGCACCAGAGTTTTGTACAGCTGCAACATGACCTCATGGCTCCGAAACTCAATCCCTCTACCAACAACCCTATCAACCTGGGTGGCAACTTTCAGGGATCTATATACATGGACACCGAGATCTCTCTGCTCATCCACACTACCAAGAATCTTCCCATTAGCCCAGTACTCTGTCTTCCTGTTATTCTTCCAAAATGAATCACCTGACACTTTTCTGCACTAAACTCCATTTGCCACCTCTCAGCTCAGCTCTGCAGCTTATCTATGTCTCTCTGTAACTTGCAACATCCTTCCGCACTGTCCACAACTCCACCGACTTTAGTGGCATCTGCAAATTTACTCACCCATCCTTCTACGCCCTCTTCCAGCTCATTTATGAAAATGACAAACAGCAGTGGCCCCAAAACAGATCCTTGTGGTACACCACTAGTAACTGAACTCCAGGTTGAACATTTCCCATCAACCACCACCCTTTGTCTTCTTCCAGCTAGCCAATTTCTGATCCAAACTGCTAAATCACCCTGAATCCCATGCCTCTGTATTTTCTGCAATAGCCTACCACGGGGAACCTTATCAAGTGCTTTACTGAAATCCATATACACCACATCAACTGCTTTACCCTCGTCCACCTGTTTAGTCACCTTCTTGAAGAACTCAATAAGGTTTGTGAGGCACGACCTACCCTTACAAAACTGTGTTGACTATCGCTAATCAAATGATTCCATTCCAGATGATTATAAATCCTATTTCTTATAAACCTTTCCAAGACTTTGCCCACAACAGAAGTAAGGCTCACTGGTCTATAGTTACCGGGGTTGTCTCTACTCCCCTTCTTGAACAAGAGGTCAACATTTGCTATCCTCCAGTCTTCTGGCACTATTCCTGTAGACAATTATGACATAAAGATCAAAGCCAAAGGCTCAGCAATCTCTTCCCTAGCTTCCCAGAGAATCCTAGGATAAACCCCATCCGGCCCAGGGGATTTATTTATTTTCACACTTTCCAGAATTGCTAACATCTCCTCCTTATGAAACTCAAGCCCTTCTAGTCTAGTAGCCTGTATCTCAGTATTCTCCTCGACAAAATTGTCTTTTTCCTGTGTGAATACTGACGAAAAATATTCATTTAGCACCTCTCCTATCTCCTCGGACTCCACGCAAAACTTCCCATTACTGTCCTTGACTGGCCCTACTCTTACCCTAGTCATTCTTTTATTCCTGACATATCTATAGAAAGCTTTAGGGTTATCCTTGATCCTACCTGCCAAAGACTTCTCATGTCCCCTCCTGGCTCTTCTTAGCTCTCTCTTTAGGTCCTTCCTAGCTAACTTGTAACTCTTGAGCACCCTAACTGAGCCTTAATCTTTACATAAGCCGCCTTCTTCCTCTTGACAAGTGATTCAACTACGTTAGTAAACCACAGTTCCCTTGCTCGACCACTTCCTCCCTGCCTGACAGGTACATACTTATCAAGGACACGCAGTAGCTGTTCCTTGAACAAGCTCCACATTTCAATTGTGCCCATCCCCTTAAGTTTCCCTCCCCATCCTATGCATCCTAAGTCTTGCCTCATCGCATCATAATTGCCTTTCCCCCAGCTATAACTCTTGCCCTGCTGTGTATACCTATCCCTTTCCATCACTAAAGTAAACGTAACTGAATTGTGGTCACTATCACCAAAGTGCTCACCTACCTCCAAATCTAACACCTGTCCTGGTTCATTACCCAGTACCAAATCCAATGTGGCCTCGCCTCTCGTTGGCCTATCTACATACTGTGTCAAGAAACCCTCCTGCACACACTGGACAAAAACGGACCCATCTAAAGTACTCGAACTATATAGCGTTTCCAGTCAATATTTGGAAAGTTAAAGTCCCCCATAACAACTACCCTGTTACTTTCGCTCCTATCCAGAATCACCTTTGCAATCCTTTCCTCTACATCTCTGGAACTTTTCGGAGGCCTATAGAAAACTCCCAACAGGGTGACCTCTCCTTTCCTGTTTCTAACCTCAGCCCATACTACCTCAGTAGACGAGTCCTCATCAAATGTCCTTTCTGCCACCATAATACTGTCCTTGACTAACAATGCCACCCCTTCCCCTCTTTTACCACCTTCCCTGAGCTTACTGACTTATCTAAACCTCGGAACCTGCAACAACCATTCCTGTCCCTTCTCGATCCATGTCTCCGAAATGGCCACATCGAAGTCCCAGGTACCAACCCATGCCGCAAGTTCACCCACCTTATCCCGGATGCTCCTGGCGTTGAAGTAGACACACTTTAAACCACCTTCCTGCCTGCCAGTACACTCCTCCAACTTTGAAACCTTACTCATGACCTCCGTACTCTCAACCTCCTGTATACTGGAGCTACAATTCAGGTTCCCAACCCCCTGCTGAATTAGTTTAAACCCTCCCGAAGAGCATTAGCAAATTTCCCCCCCACACCCCCAACCCAGGATATTGGTACCCCTCTGGTCCAGGTGTAGACCATCCCATTTGTGGAGGTCCCACCTACCTCAAAATGAGCCCCAATTATCCAGGTATCTGAAACCCTCCCTCCTGCACCATCCCTGTAGCCACGTGTTCAACTGCTCTCTCTCTCCCTATTCCTCGTCTCGCCAGCACGTGGCACAGGTAACAACCCCGAGATAATAACTCTGTTTGTTTTGGATCTAAGTTTCCAGCCTAGCTCCCTGAATTCCTGCCTAACATCCCTATCCCTTTTCATACCTATGTCGTTGTTGCCTATGTGGACCACGATTTGGGGCTGCTCCCCCTCCCCCTTAAGGATCCCAAAACACGATCCGAGACATCGCGGACCCTGGCACCTGGGAGGGAACACGCCAACCGCGAGTCTCTCTCGTTCCCACAGAATTTCCTATCTATCCCCCTAACTATGGAGTCTCCAATGACTAATGCTCTGCTCCTCTCCCCCCTTCCCTTCTGAGCAACAGGGATAGACTCTGTGCCAGAGACCTGTACCCCATGGCTTACCTCTGGTAAGTCGTCCCCCCAACCAGTATCCACATCTTAGCTATCATGTTGCTGAGCTATTAATTGGACATTTGAATTTTGTTTTCAACGTCATTGGTCTAAACGGAGATCGTAACAAAATTGGGTTTTCTTTGCGGGACTTCCGATCCATAGGCTGAGGCAGGATCATTGCTCTTGTCCATAGTTAAAAAAAAAACTGGGGGCTCAATCGACCGGCCTCACTGTGCACGAAAAGCACCATGGCTGTTAAATGATGGGAGACCCCTTGCCACGCCTCACAAGATCTAATACAATCTTGTGCGATGTTGTGATGTGAAGCCTGCCCATTGTGGGCAGGATCACTTCTTGACAAATCTGCATATTAGAGTGAGACAGCTAGAGCTAGTCTCAGTTTAATATGCAGTTCCTTAAGGTAAGCAAGGCTTGGTATCTATCCCCTTCACCTTGGAGACCTCAGGCGAGTGCCATTCGGTACTGGTCTCAAAAAATGGGGCCCAGACGGAACAACACTCGTGGGGGTTTCCCAGGGGATTGGAGGCCCCCAGGTGCATGCCCTCTGGGCAGGTTGGTACCCTTAATAATAATCGCTTATTGTCACAAGTGGGCTTCAATGAAGTTACCGTGAAAAGGCCCTTGTCGCCACATTCCGGCGCCTGTTCGGGGAGGCCGGTATGGGAATTGAACCCGCGCTGCTGGCTTTGTTCTGCATTACAAGCCAGCTGTTTTGCCCACTGTGCTAAATGAGCCCCGAGGCACTGTCAAGGTGCCCAGGTGCTTCCAGCTGGCAGGGACACTGACAGGGTGTCAGGCTGGCACTGCTAAGTTTTTGCAAAACTGTGATCGGGCGGAGGGTGACCCGCACGGGTGTGGGGGCTTACAGCGAGTTGGGACTTGTGGCCGGGGGGGAGGGGGGTGTCTATGGGGGTCCCGTTGGGAGCTTGGAAGATCGGGATACCATTTAAAAATGCGTCCCGATCCTTCCCTGCACTGAGGAGTTTCAACGAGCGGGACTCCTCAGTGCAGGAAACAGGACTAAGTGCGACCTCGGTCATGAGTTTACCGCTGAAGTCCCGTATCTAATTGGAGTCACGTTAGAAAGCGGCGTGTTCCTCTGCGTTGCGAGGGCCAGAAAACACACGGCTAAACACGCTCGCTATGGGTCATAGTTCCCATTTGGTTAAATCACGCCCAAGATTTCACAAATACCGTTGTATATATTGAAAAGTTAAAATGATTGTGTCTGTTGCTGAAACATTTTTCAAAAGAGAGGATTTGTCTTTGAATTCCTTGCAACAGTTAACAAAGATTAATTCAAAAGTGGTGCTAGAACACGGAATACTCAGCAATTACCATTTCAGACCATGCCCCGCATTGGGTGGACCTGCAGTTCGGGGGAGCGAGTTATCAACGCCCGCAATGGAGGCTAGATGTGGGACTGCTGTCGGAGGAGGGGATCTGCGAGAGGCTTCGGAAATGTATAAAAAATTACCTGCAGGTGAATGACACTGGGGAGGTGTCAGCGGCGACCGTGTGGGAGGCGCTAAAGGCAGTAGTTCGGGGGGAGCTGATTTCAATTGGGGCCCACAAAGCCAAGGCAGACCGGGCAGAGATGGATAGATTGGTCAGGGAAATGGGCCGGATAGATGAAGAGCACGCGGAGTCCCCGGGGGAGGTTTTACTCAGGGAAAGGCGGAGGCTACAGGCGGAACTGGGGACACTATCCACGAGCAGGGCCGTGGAACAGCTTAGGAAGGCGAGGGGAGTGGTGTACGAGTATGGGGAAAAGGCTAGCAGACTGTTAGCGCAGCAACTCAGGAGGAGGGAGGCGGCCAGGGAAATAGGTAGAGTGAGGGACGAGGGGGGGCGCAAAGTGGAGGATCCGGCAGAATTGAATAGGGTATTCCGGGACTTCTATCGTAAGCTGTATACTTCGGAGCCGCCGGAAGAACCGGAGGGGATGAAAAGGTTTCTGGACGGGTTAACATTCCCAACAGTTGGGGGGGGGGGCAAGTGGAAGAGCTGGGCGCCCCGATTAGAGTAGAGGAGGTATTGGGGGGCCTAAAGGCCATGCAGTCGGGGAAGTCCCCGGGGCCGGATGGATACCCAGTAGAGTTTTATAGGAAGTTCTCTGAGCTGGTGGGCCCGGTCTTGGCGAGGGTTTTCAATGAGGCAAGGGACAGAGGGACCCTGCCGCCGACAATGTCACAAGCCACCATATCTCTGATATTGAAGCGGGGTAAAGACCCGGAGGTGTGCGGGTCCGACAGGCCAATCTCCCTGATTAATGTAGACGCCAAGCTCCTGGCAAAGGTACTGGCGGGGAGAATGGAGGACTGTGTACCGGAGGTGATTGGGGAGGATCAAACGGGGTTCGTGAAAGGTCGGCAGCTGGCGGCCAATCTGAGGAGATTGCTCAACGTGATAATGATGCCCCCGGCGGGTAGAGAGGTGGAGGTAGTGGTGGCAATGGACGCCGTGAAGGCCTTTGACCGGGTGGAGTGGGACTACCTATGGGAGGTGCTCGGACGGTTTGGGTTCGGGGAGGGATTGGTGGATTGGATCAAATTATTATATCAGGCCCCGAGGGCCAGCGTCAGGACCAACAGAGAAGTGTCAGAGTACTTTAGGTTGTACCGAGGGACCAGGCAGGGCTGCCCGCTCTCCCCGCTCCTGTTTGCGCTGGCCATAGAGCCGCTGGCGATGGCGCTGAGAGCCGCAGAGGGTTGGAAGGGGATGGTGAGGGGCGGGGTTGAACACAGGGTTTCTCTGTATGCAGACGACCTGCTCCTGTACGTGTCGGACCCAGTGGCCGGGATGGGAACTATACTGGGAATGCTGAGGGAGTTCGGCCAGTTCTCAGGATACAAATTAAATACGGTCAAGAGTGAAATGTTTGTGGTCCAGGCAAGGGGCCAGGAGAACAGATTGAGAGGGCTACCGTTTAGGCTGGTTGAGGAAAATTTCCGGTATTTGGGAATCCAGGTGGCACGAGACTGGGGCAGGCTGCATAAGTTAAATTTGGCTAGGGTGGTGGAGCAAATGAAGGGAGAGTTTCGGAGATGGGATGCACTCCCGCTGTCGCTGGCAGGGAGGGTGCAGACTGTAAAGATGACAATCCTCCCTCGATTTTTGTTTATTTTTCAGTGCCTCCCGATCTTTATCCCACAGTCCTTCTTCAAAAGAGTTAACGGGCTGATCATGAGCTTTGTCTGGGCGGGAAAGTCTCCGCGGGTAAAGAAGGCGATGTTGGAGAGGAACCGCAGCGAGGGAGGGCTGGCTTTGCCGAGTCTGGTGAATTATTACTGGGCGGCCAACATCGCTATGATAAGGAAGTGGATGGTGGGTACGGGGTCTATTTGGGAGCGGGTGGAGGCGGCTTCGTGCAGGGGCTCCAGTTTGGAAGCCCTGGTCACGGCTCCTCTACCGCTGCCGCCGGCCAAGTACACCACCAGCCCGGTAGTGGTGGCGACCCTGCGGATATGGGGCCAGTGGAGGAGGCATGTGGGGGAGATGGGGGCGTCTGTCTGGGCGCCAATCTGCGACAACCATCGGTTTGCCCCCGGCAGTATGGATGGGGGGTTCCGAGTATGGCGGCGAGCAGGGGCGGGGAAGGGTGGGTGATATGTTCCTGGAAGGGAGCTTCGTGAGTTTGAGGAGCTTGGAGGAGAAATTTGGGGTGGTAAGGGGAAATGATTTTAGATACCTACAGTTGCGGGGCTTTGTTCGTAGACAGGTCCCATCTTTCCCGCGCCTCCCGCCAATGGGGATCCTAGACAGAATAGTCTCTGGGAGGGATGAAGGGGAGGGTAGAGTCTCGGGTATTTATAAGGTGCTCATGAGGGAGGAAGGGTCCCAGACAGAGGAACTGAAACTTAAATGGGAGGAGGAGCTAGGCGGGGAAATGGAGGATGGGCTGTGGGCAGAGGCCCTGAGTAGGGTAAACTCGACCGCGACATGTGCTAGGCTCGGGCTGATCCAATTTAAGGTCGTTCACCGGGCCCATATGACGGTGGCTCGGATGAGCAAATTTTTCGGGATAGAGGACAAATGCGCTAGGTGCGCGGGAGGACCAGCGAACCATGTTCACATGTTTTGGGCATGCCCTGAGCTGAGGGGGGTACTGGGAGGGATTTGCGGGGGTCATGTCCCAGGTGCTAAAAACAAGGGTGGTGATGAGCCCAGGGGTGGCAATTTTTGGGGTTTCGGAAGACCCGGGCGTCCAGGGGGAGAAAGAGGCCGATGTGCTGGCCTTTGCTTCCCTGATAGCCCGGCGACGAATATTATTGGCGTGGAGGGACTCAAAGCCCCCGAAGACGGAGTGGTGGCTTGCGGACATGTCGAGTTTCCTGGGGATGGAAAAAATCAAGTTCGCCTTGAGGGGTTCTGTGCAGGGGTTCACCCGGAGGTGGCAACCATTTATTGACTTCTTTGCGGGAGAGTGAGCGTCAGCAGGGGGGGGGGGGGGGGGGGTTAGAGTAGAGTAGGAGGGAAAATATGGCGGGTAGTACCGGTGGGAGGGGAGCGGGCTTGTGCAATATGTTACGGTGGAAGTATTGAAAGTACGTGGATGTTTGCACATTTTTGACTTTTTTGCTTCCTTTCTGATGATGTCTGTAACTGTTTATAAAGCCAAAAACTACCTCAATAAAATTGTTTATTAAAAAAAAAAGTGGTGCTAGAAAAATAGAAATAGATTGAAAAATAATAAGTGCTAAGAAAGCAGAAATAGTTCAGGTGTTGGCTCACCATTTGAACCTTCAGGAAAAAAACAATAATACAACAGATTCAGTTGCCTAGGATTCAGTTGCAAATGATGCAACTTGAGATGGAAAGAGGTATGAAAAAATCTGAACTCAAAAGAAGAGCAGAAATGAATCCCAAAAATAAAAATGAGAAAGAGAGGAAAGGAATTGGAAAAGAGATAGAGAGTTTTGAAGAGTAAAGGAAAAGCAAAGCCTTGAATTGCAAAGAGGAAGAGATGCCAGGAAATTTTATTTGGACAGAGAAAGACTTTGATGATTTGAACAAGAAGTAGCAGGCAGGCCTGATGATAGATTAGATTTACCTCCTGGTTTTGATTTGGCAACAAATTTTCACCTATTGCATAAATTCTGTGAAGGGGGAGTTAAAATTTATTTTGTCTCATTTGAGAAAATTGCTGCAAAATTGCAATGGCCAAAAGAAATTCCGACAACTTTACTGCAAACTATTTTGGTCGGAAAAGCATTTATTCTTTCAGATGAACAATCTGAAGATTATGATATACAAACATACAAATCAGGAGCAGGAGTTGGCCAATCATCTCCTCAAGCCTGTTGTGATTAATGTTTATGAGTTTGTTCCAAAAACCTACAGGCATATATTTAGCAGAAGCGACAGAATCAGACTTCTTTGGAATTCGCCAGAGAAAAAAAAAATGTTGATCAATGATATAGGACGATGAAGTTTGATCAAGATTTTGAAACCCCTAGAGTGTGCTGTTAATGGAAGAATTGAAAAACAGTATTTCTTTAGGAATCAGATGCTACCAGAAGACCACAAAGACAGAGGGCAGGATTCTCCGTTGGCTGAAGCCAAAATCGGGAAAGGCAATTGGGCGGAGAATAGGTTTTGACGCAAAAATTGTATTGGGGCCAATTTGACGCCAAATCGCTATTCTCCGTCACCTCAACATTGGTGTCAATGCGGTCCAGAACACAAGTACAGTAAACACAGTTTGCATGTCATTAGTGGGCACGACCCAGTATTCTTCGGGGCCTCCGCGACGCTCCGCCTTGGATGGGCCGAGTTCCCAACGGCACCATGGCTGCAGAGATGGAGGGGGAACAACACCATAGTTTGCTGACAGTTGTGCCGCTGGCCGGGGGGCTTCTGCCAGGACCGGGGATAAAGTAGTGGGGGATGGCCAAGAGGTGAGCTGTGGGGTTGGGATGGATGGGTACAGAACACCATTGCCGCAGCGGCAAGGCAGTGATGCAGCTGCACACGCCGCTAACAGCCCACTGTGAACACGGGTCATATAGGTGTCTCTCTTGGCCACCACCTTGGTGCCCTCTGGTCCCAGCCGACCCATCAGCTATATGGGTGCACTCCAGCACAACCGGTGCCATATTGTTGGCTAGGATGGTGTGTGTGGGGAGTGAAGTGTATATGTGCGGCTGCAGCTTGTTTGGCTCACGAGTGTCAATCACTGACCCGGTGAATCCTGCACCGTTTTTCATTGGAACCAATTGTGTTCCACGTGGCACCGGTGCTAGCCCCTCCACAGTCATTGAGTTGATCCAGGTTCGGTGCCAGTTCTGCTGTCGTGAAAGTCCACAAATTCTGCGTTGGCATCAACACTTAGTCTCAGAAACAGAGAATTCCGCTCAGGGAATGTGAAGGCAGACGATTGGAAGTTGGAAGCTAAGCTGATAGGTATTGTGGAAGCTGATGTGTTATCTGTGCTGGTCTAACATCGACTGCAACTGGATGCAGTAAAATGAGAAACCGGCTTCCGTCACAGGAGATGGTCCAACACTGTTTTATTGAACCTGTTGATTGCTGTACATAATCTGCTGTGGGTTGACACACTATTAACCTAACTGATAACATCTTACTGGCTTGACCAGACTGGCTCTCTCTCACACGGTGATGATGTTCATTGGCCTGTGCACTGCGACTATCTCCCTAGCCGTGTCCTGTGAGAGAGAGGGAGAGCCTTAATGCCCTGTGGGCTTTATAGTGGTGGTGTCCTGTCTGGTGATTGGTTGTTCTGTGTCGTGTGTGTTCACTGGTTATCCTGTGTGTCAATCACTGCCTGTCTGCATCTCATGATATACATGAGTGGATATTATGACAGGAGCCTCTCGCTTTTTTTCCAGAAAATGCTGTAAAAGTGAGTGAAACTTGTGGCAAACGAATACTATCTGATTTATTTCCAGTGTATGTATATCGGTTAGCTCAATTGGCTGGATGGTTGGTTCATGATGCAGATTTGGTTGGATGGCTGGTATGTGATGCGGAGCGACACCAACAGCTTGGGTTCAATTCACATATTGGCTGAGGATATTCATGAAGACCCCGCCTTGTCAATCTTGCTCTTCGCCTGAGGCGTGGTGACCCTCAGGTTAAATCACCACTAGAAACTCTCAAAGGGGAGAGAGGCCTATGGTCCGCTGGGACTGTGGCAACATTTACATATATTGATGCAGGGTATTGATGAAAATTGTTTATCTATTCCGTTGCACAGAGTGAATATAAACTGCTTTAGTCAATGGGCCAGTTATTGTTGGCGTGCAGTCAAAGTTGCCTAGTAACAATGTTGATTTCATACCAGGGAATGACCTCATGGGAGATAGATTGCTGCCATCTCCAGGGATGGAAGGCACGTTCGTTTAAACTGACAATATCCTAAAGAAACCAGAATCTATTTGTAATCCTGCTTTAGAAAATACTGCTTTGATTGAAGAGATATCCAAAGAATCAACAGCTCATATTTCTCGGATTAATGAGACATTGAAACCTCATATTGATGGCAAAGAGCTGAAACCAACTGGAAATGAATTGGATCTGTCTCAATTAAACTTGCTTGCAGACTCTAAGCCACAGTTGTCAAAACAGAATAGAGGAGCAAAATTCCAGGCTAATGGACAAACAAAGAGAGAGACAGTACTTTAAGCCAAAGTGACATGACTTAACTGATGCTGTTACTGTGGAAATATGAGCATGCATTCAAGTCCTCGAGTGCAAAATGAAACTTTAAAATGGAGATGCTGTGGCTCTTGCTCAGGATGAGTTGGGGATAGCTTGTGTTGAGTGAAAAGACAAAAAAGGAAAGTGTGATTTAACCAGTTTAACCTATTATGTATTTTATATAGAAAAATACAGCACAGAACAGGCCCTTCGGCCCACGATGTTGTGCCGAACTTTTGTCCTAGGTTAATCATAGAATTTTGGACACTAAGGGCAATTTATCATGGTCAATCCACCCAACTTGCACATCTTTGGACTGTGGGAGGAAACCGGAGTACCCGGAGGAAACCCACGCACACACAGGGAGGATGTGCAGACTCCACACAGACAGTGACCCAAGTCAAAATCGAACTTGGGACACTGGAGCTGTGAAGCAATTGTGCTATCCACAATGCTACCGTGCTGCCCTTAAGAAGAAATTAATCTACACTCCATTATTCTCCCCAATCCATGTACCTATCCAATAGCCGCTTGAAGATCCCTAACGTTTCCGACTCAACTACTTCCACAGGCACTGCATTCCATGCCCCCACTACTCTCTGGGTAAAGAACCTACCTCTGACATCCCCCCTATATCTTCCACCATTTACCTTAAATTTATGTCCCCTTGTAATGGTTTGTTCCACCCGGGGAAAAAGTCTCTGACTGTCTACTCTATCTATTCCCCTGATCATCTTATAAACCTCTATCAAGTCGTTCCTCATCCTTCTCCGTTCTAATGAGAAAAGGCCTAGCACCCTCAACCTTTCCTCGTAAGACCTACTCTCCATTCCAGGCAACATCCTGGTTTGCACCTTTTCCAAAGCTTCCACTTCCTTCCTAAAATGAGGTGACCAGAACTGCACACAGTACTCCAAATGTGGCCTGACCAAGGTTTTGTACAGCTGCATCATCACCTCACGGCTCTTAAATTCTATCCCTCTGCTAATGAACGCAAGCACACCATAGGCCTTCTTCACAGCTCTATCCACTTGAGTGGCAACTTTCAAAGATCTATGAACATAGACTCCAAGATCTCTCTGCTCCTCTACATTGCCAAGAACCCTGCCGTTAACCCTGTATTCCGCATTCAGATTTGTCCTTCCAAAATGGACAACCTGGAGTCAGGGTTAAACTCCATCTGAGTTCATCCATCTGAACTCCATTTTCTCTTTCGTATTTTCATGTATTTTCTTTTATTCCCTTTACTTCCCATGTACTTAATGATCTGTTGAGCTGCTCGCAGAAAGATACTTTTCACTGTACCTCGGTACACGTGACAATAAACAAATCCAATCCAATCCAATCCAACGTTTCCAAGTGTGATAGAGAGTGGGAACTGCAGCGAGCTTCCCGATGCTCGGCCCAGTGAGGCCGTCAACGCTCTAAAATGCTACTTGGTCCACTTAACGAGGCCCCATGGGCTTCACACCGCAAATGATAGTCCCATTGGCTGATTTGGCGAGACCACGCTCGCCAGTCCACCGCTAACAAGAGAGAGCAGCACTTAAACCAATTCTCCACAGTCAAGCCCACTGAGCACGCAACCATGCTTCCAAGAAGACCAGCCCCACGTTTTGGGGATGCCGACCTGTGCAGATTATTGATTGCGGTTGAGGCCAGGCAGGATGCCCTATTGCCTCAAGGGGCTTGAGGCCACAGGCCAGCCTTGGAGGAAGCACAAAGGAAATGGCACTGGGACAATCCCCCACCGGCCCTGCCGAGCACTGTACCATTAGGGGTCCTTCCTCCAACCCCAGCCCCACGATGAACAACGCGTGCAGCTAACGATGCCCCCTCTAAGACCCTGCAGGAAAGGTTGGTTCACAACAGATGGGAGAGGGCCCAGACAGGCGTTGGGACAGCGTCCTCACCCTCTACGAGGAACAGGCCCTGGAAGGGGTGGCCAAGGACAGATCTGTCACCAACGTACGGTGCAGAGGTGAGGATCCACCGGGGCCCACCCTGATGACCTGTCACATGTGAGTTGTGAATGCCATACAGAATGACCCATCCACGCACTGACCATCATGTCCATTCTCCCGCAGGATCTCCATCCGATGGCACGGCCCATCCGGGGTGGACGCCCCCCCGCCTCCCATGAGAACACTTCTGATGCCACCATCGGTTTTGTGAGCACAACATAGTTCCTGATGCACATCAGATGGAGGCAGGTACGCCCAAGTGAGACAGCAGTTGGCGGTATGCTGGATCAAGGACCCAGCGGGGTCCGAGTCAGATGCTGAGCCTCTGGACCAGGATTACCCTGAGTTGATGCAGATGCTAGAGTATGGCTGTGAGATTCAGAGGGGGATGTCAGTGACCCACCAGCAGATCCGTCACCGATTGGAGAAGTCCCAGGGGCTATAGGCACAGGAGTAGGCACCAGCAATGTATGGCACGGAGGCCAACACTGCTAGGGTGATGATCGCAGTGGAGAGACTGGTGCATGACGCGGCAGCATGAGTGGAGGTGTACAAGGAGTGGCTCAGTCAGTGATGGCCATGGTTAATTGCCTGGACCTCGGTTCCCAGTCACTGGGGGACGTGACCCAGTACCACAGATAAGACACTGCAGGGCACGTCCCAGTCTCAGGTGGGCATTGCCGAGGCCCTCCAGGGCATGTCCTGGTCGCGAGGAGAGGTCTCCCAGAACCCTTGTGGGCATAGCCGATACGCTACTGGATAAGTCCCAGTCTCAGGTGGGCATAGCTGAGGTGCTGGAGAGCAGGCCCCGGTCGCTGGGGGACGTGTCTTAGTCACAGGTGGAAATTGCCAGGGTGCTCCAGAGCATGTCCCAGTCACTGAGGAACATTGCCAAGGGCTGCAAAACTGTGCTGCAGACGTTGGGGAGCTACCAGGGCTGGCAGAGCCAGGTGACCCAGGGGCAGCCAGGACTCAATCCAACTGTCCTTCCGTTCCGAGGTGAACCCAAGGGCCCTATGGCCACCGACTGCGAGGAGGGGATGCTGTGTTTGTAAATCCTGAGCCACCCTACAGAGTGGCAACGGCGGTCACACGCTCGCCTGAAACCCACCCCCAACAATGGCGCGTCTCGGAGTCAGCACCGGCATCAGAGGGGCACGGCGGGACACGTGCTGCCGGCAACCACAGCGGGGCATGTGCTTCCGGTAAGGGTGCCGGAGCTCTCTGGCCCCAGAGCCCCGAGAGGAAGCCTACCAGTGGCATCAAAGACCACGGGACGCGGTAGGCAGCAGGCTGCCCACACCTCTGATGTGCATCCTGGGGACTCAGCTAGATGCAGTAAAAGAGCACGGAAGGCTAAGCAGATTGAGGATCATTGAGAGGGCATTGGGGAGGGGGAGGGTGGGGAAGGTGGGGTTGGGTGCATTGTGGGGGGTGGTCTGCCGGGGTTTGGGGAGGGAGGCCGCACCATCGTGGCCACATGGGGCAGTGGGGACACGTGGTAATTAATAAAAATCGTTGCCCTTGACCAATATGACACTTCTGGCATTTTCATCTGCTATGCGGGCCGAGCACCATCTCCCGGACACAGGGCCTGGCTGCCTCCTCCATTCCCCCCGCCCTGGCTCACCACGTGTAGGTGATGGATATCAGCAGACAGGCAGGGGTCAGACTATGGCACCAAATGAGGAACACCGGCACTCAGCTCTCAGCGGGTTATCATTACCTCCCCTGCCCTCAACAGTGACCCGCTGACGGTGCCAACACAGTCCCTACACCCTGGAGTGATGTTACACAGACCCTGCGAGGGTGGGAAATTGTGAGGGGTGGGTGGGGGAGAGGGGGAATGACGGAAAAGGCCACGTCCTATGTGAAGGGCGCAAGGATGAGGGTCTCCCTCGCCACTGCCGTCTGTCCGCCATCCTCCAGCTAGTCTTGCGGGTCCTCCCACGCTTGTTCAGCCCCGCCTGATCCGGCGCCTCTTCGTCCTCCTCCTCAGAGGTGGACACATGTTCCTCCACCTCCAGGTCCAGCATGTTTCCGCTCCTGTGCCAGCTTGTGGAGGACACAGCAGACCATCTCAAAGCGAGCAACACCCTGGTGGATGTATTGCAGTGCACCACCAGAACGGTCGAGGCATCGGAACCGCATTTTGAGGAGTATGATTCACCGCTCAATGACAATGCTAGGTGGCCACATGGGCCTCGTTCTATCACTTCTCCGCATTGGTCACTGGCCTCCGTACTGGCGTCATTGGCTAGGTCCTCAGCAGGTAGTCTTTATCCCCAAGAGCCAACCGACTATCTTGGGGTGATCCTCGAAGAGGCAGGAGATGTTCGACTCCCCCAGAATGTAGCTGTTGTGCACAGTCTCTGAGAAGCGTGCACACACGTACACATTCTTCATGTGGTGGTTGTACATGAGTTGGATGTTCACGGATTAGAACCCCTTCCGGTTGATGTAGAGCACTCCCAGAAGGCCCGGTGAGCGCAAGGCGATGTGGTCCTGGGCATCCCATGGACGGTGGCGAATCCTACTGCCAGGGCATCCTGTTGGGCCTCATTCATGTCAAAGTTGACTTCATGGATGCCCTTGTGGCCTGTAGCTTGTGAGATGCCACACATGTCCATGCTCGGGCCCTGGAATGTTCCCGAGGTGTAGACGTTTAGGGCTGTGATGACCTTGACAGCCACTGGGAGCAGGTATCCTCTTCCTCCATGTGGTGTCAAGTCCGCAAGGACATGGCACAGATGACGTACCATCTCCTTGTTGAGGCAGAGCCTCTTGCAGCACACGCTGTCCATCATCTGTTCGAACGACCAGCAACACCTGCACACCGTGGGCCATCCCAGGCTTTCCCCGCTGGGTCCCTTGCTGGCCTGACAGTCGGCCGGATCCTCAGGATGTGGGGCAGGGTCCTGTACATGGGCTGCCACCTTGAGCCTCTGACGACGTTACTGCCGGCGCCTTCTCCGGCCTCTGGCCGCCTGGCCTGTTGGCAGCACCACGAGAGCAGCTTCTGCGGGGTCCAAGGTATCGTCCATACTGTTTAATATCTGTAAGGAATTGGAGAGAGAGCGAGAAACTGACAACCAGTGGTATCTTCCACCCCAGGATCTCCAGTTCCCCCACTGCTCCCCCCTCTCTCCTGTACCCAGGAGAGAGGTACTCCTGCGATTGGCCTCCCGGAGGCTCTCCCACCCCCCTTGCGAGCACCGGAGCAGCAAACCTAGTGCTCCCGGGCTCATTGCCTGGGAGGTAAGACAGCTGTTCACTTCCTCATAACCCCGCAGCAGCCCTTCTGCTAACTTCACATTTTTAAGAAGGAGTATTAATCAGTGCATGTGTGACCACTTGCTGGGAGGCCATTGGATTACAGGAAGCCGTGAGACCACACTTGGAATATTGTGTCCAGATCTGGTTTCCTCATTCTCGGAAGGATGTGGAAGCTTTGGAGAGGATACAGAGGAGATTTACCAGGATGCTGCCTGGACTGGAGGGCATCTCTTGGGAAGAAAAGTTGAGGGAGCTAGGGCTTTTCTCACTGGGGCGAAGAAGGAAGAGAGGTGACTTGATAGAGGTGTACAAGGTGATGGGAGGCATGGATAGAGCGGATAGCCAGAGACTTTTCCCCAGGGTGGAAATGGCTGTCACGAGGGGACATAATTTTAAGATGATTGGAGGAAGGTATAGGGGAGATGTCAGAGGTAGGTTCTTTACACAGAGAGTGGGGGGTGTGTGGAATACACTGCCAGCAGAGGTGGTGGAGTCAGAGTCATTAGGGACATTTAAGCGACTCTTAGACAAGCACATGGACAGCAGTAAATTGAAGAGTGTAGGTTAGGTTGATCTTCGATTAGGATAAATGGTCAGCACAACATTGTGGGCTGAAGGGCCTGTACTGTGCTGTACTGTTTTATGTTCTATGTACTGCAACAAAATACTGAAAAGATAATTAACTCAACATTAGGCTGGATTTTCCGCCTGTGGGATGCTCCGTTTGGCTGGCAGCTCTGGGGGTTCCCAACGGCGTGGGGCCTACTCAAAATGGGAAACCCTATTGATCAGCCAGCGTAACAGAGCATCCCACGGTAGGGTGAAACAGAAATGTGGTGCGATGGATCAGAGAATCCAGCCTAATGTGTTGAGAGACAACTTATATTTTAAACCACAGATCAGAATGTTTGTCGCCTTTTTCTTTCAGCACAACCAAAAACACACTTTACATATGCTTTACATTGGGCTGGATTCTCCGCACCGCCACTTTCCAGCCTCGACCCGCGGGATTCTCCATTACACCGGCCGGTCAATGGGGTTTCCCATTGTGGGGCAGCCCCACGCCGTCGGGAAACCCCTGGGCGCTGGCAAAATGGAGAATCCCGCCGTGCAGAGAGTCCTACAATCTTGTCCGGGGCAATTACAACGATGTCAATTGGGTGATTTTCAAATACGACTGGCAACTTATTGTTCCTGATTCACAAGGCAAAGATTACGACGACTTTAAACTTAAATGCACAAGTGACCGCAATGACCACAATATTCCAAGTGTGGTCTAACTAGGGTTTTATAAAGCTGCAGCAAAACTTTGCGGCTCTTCAACTCAATCCCCGTGTTAATGAAAGCCAACACACCATACGCCTTCTTAACAACCCTATCAACCTGGGTAGCAACTTTGAGGGATCTATGAAATGAAAAATTGAAATGAAAATCGCTTTTTGTCACGAGTAGGCTTCAATGAAGTTACTGTGAAAAGCCCCTAGTCGCCACCTTCCGGCGCCTGTCCGGGGAGGCTGGTACGGGAATCGAACCGTGCTGCTGGCCTGCTTTAAAAGCCAGCGACGTGGACTCCAAGATCCCTCTGTTCCTTCACACTTCCAAGAATCCTGCCTTTACCTTGTATTCAACATTCAAATTTGACTTTCCAAAATGAATCACTTCACATTTCTGAATGTTGAACTCCATCTGCCACTTCTCAGCCCAGCTCTGCAACAACCCTCAACACTATCCACAACTCCCTTAACCTTTGTGTCATCGGCAAACTTACTAACCCACCCTTCCACGTCCTCATCCAAGTCATTTATAAAAACCACAAAGAGCAGAGATCCCAGAACAGATCCTTGCGTGACACCACTGGCCACCGACATCCAGGCAAAATACTTTCCATCCACTACCACTCGTTGTCTTCTTTCGGCCAGCCAATTCTGTATCCAGAGAGCCAAAATTCCCTGTATCCCATGCCCCCTAATTTTCTGAAGGAGCCTGCCATGAGGAACCTTAGCAAATGCTTTTCTGAAATCCATATACACCACACCAACGCCCGGCCCTCATCAATGTGTCTCATCACATTTTCAAATAGTTCAATGAGGCTTGTGAGGCATGACCTGTCCCTCACAAAGTCATGCTGACTATCTTTAGTGCTTTTCTAAATAATTATAAATCCTATCTCTCAGAATCTTTTCCAATATTTTGATCACTACAGATGTAAGACTGCTGGGTCTGTAATTCCCTGGGATTTCCCTATTCCCTTTCTTGCACAGGGGAATAACATTTGCCTCCCTCCAATCATTCGATACTATTCCAGTGGAGAATGAGGACGCAAAGATCATCGCCAATGGTGCAGAAATCTCCTACTTCGCTTCCTGTAGTAACCTTGGGTATATCCTGTCAGACCCAGGGGATTTATCTATCCTGATGCTTTCCAAAATTTCCAGTACATCCTCCTTCTTAATATCAACCTGATTGAGTGTATTAACCTGGTTCACACTGTTCTCATGAGCAACAGGATCCCTCTCTCCAGTGAATACTGATTCAAAATATTCATTTAGAGCCTCCCATTGTCATCAGACTCTAGGCACAAGTTCCCTCCATTATCCCTGATCGGCCCTACTCTCACTCTGATCATCCTCTTATGTGAGAAATAAGTGTAGACCGCCTTGGGGTTTTCTCGAATCCTTCACGCCAGGGCTTTTTCATGCCCCCTTCTAGCTCTCCTCAGTCCATTTTTGAGTTCCTTCCTGGCTACCTTGTAACCCTCTAGAGCCGTGCCAGATCCTTGCTTCCTCAACCTTATGTGAACTTCCTTCTTCCTCTTGACTAGAAGCTCCACTTCTCTTGTCATCCAAGGTTCCTTCACCTTACCATTCCTTCCTCGTCTCAGTGGGACAAAACAATCCAGCACTTGCAGCAAGTGCTCCTCAAACAACCCCCGCATTAAGAACAAAGAAAAATTACAGCACAGGATCAGGCCCTTCGGCCCTCCAAGCTTGCGCCGATCCAGATACTCTATCTAAAACTGTCGCCTATTTTCTAAGGATCTGTATCCCATTGCTCCCTGCCCATTCATGTATCTGTCCAGATACATCTTAAATAGCGCTATCGTGCCTGCCTCTACCACCTCCGCTGGCAATGCATTCCAGGCACTCACCACCCTCTGCGTAAAGAACTTTCCACGCATATCTCCCTTTTCCCCTCTGATCTTGAACTTTTCCCCTCTCATCTTGAACTCGTGACCCCGAGTCATTGAGTCCCCCAGTCTGGGGAAAAAGTTTCTTGCTATCCACCCTGTCTATACCTCTCATGATTTTGTCGACCTCAATGAGGTCCCATCTCAACCTCCATCTTTCTAATGAAAATAATCCTAATCTACTCGACCTCTCTTCATAGCTAGCACCCTCCATACCAGGCAACATCATAGTGAACCTCCTCTGTACATTTTCCAAAGCATCCACATCCTTTTGGTAATGTGGCGACCAGAACTGTATGCAGTCTTCCAAATATGACCGAACCAAAGTCTTGTACAACTGTAACATGACCTGCCAACTCTTGTACTCAATACAGATCTAACTCAAGAGCAGACTATATGGTCAATGGAAAAGTCCTGGGGAAAACTGATGTACAGAGAGATCTGGAAGTTCAGGTCTATTGTACTCTGAAGGTGGCAACGCAGGTCGATAGAGTTGTCAAGAAGGCATACAGCATTCTTGCCTTCATCGGACGGGGTATTGAGTACAAGAGTCGGCAGGTCATGTTACAGTTGTATAGGACTTTGGTTAGGCCACATTTGGAATACTGCGTGCAGTTCTGGTCGCCACATTACCAGAAGGATGTGGATGCTTTAGAGAGGGTGCAGAGGAGGTTCACCAGGATGTTGCCTGGTATGGAGGGTGCTAGCTATGAAGAAAGGTTGAGTAGATTAGGATTGTTTTCATTGGAAAGACGGAGGTTGAGGGGGGGACCTGATTGAGGTCTACAAAATTATGAGAGGTATGGACAGGGTGGATAGCAACAAGCTTTTTCCAAGAGTGTGGGTGCCATTTACAAGGGGTCACGATTTCAAGATGAGAGGGGGAAAGTTTAAGAGAGATGTGCGTGGAAAGTTTTTTACGCAGAGGGTGGTGGGTGCCTGGAACGCTTTGCCAGTGGAGGTGGTAGAGGCGGGCACGATAGCATCATTTAAGATGCATCTGGACAGATATATGAACGGGCGGGGAACAGAGAGAGGTAGATCCACAGGTTTAGTTAAAGGATCTGGATCGGCGCAGGCTGGGAGAGCCGAAGGGCCTGTTCCTGTGCTGTAATTTTCTTTGTTCTTTGTTCAATACTCCTTCCGATGAAGGAAAGAATGCCGTATGCGTTCTTGACCACTCTTATCGACCTGCGCTGTTGTTGTGCATTTCCCCAAGAACAATTGTTCCCACTTTATGCTCCTCAGCTCCTGTCTAATGGCAGTATAATTTCCCCTCCCCCAATTAATAACTTCCCATCCTGTCTGTTCCTATCCCTCACCATGACTATGGTAAAGGTTAAGGAGTTGTGGTCACTGTCACCGAAATTCTCTCCCGCCGAGACATCTGACACCTGGCCTGGTTCGTTGCCGAGCACCAAGTCCAATATGGCTTCCCTCCGAGTCGGCCTATCTACATTTTGATTCAGGAATCCTTCCTGTACACACCTGACAAAAGCTGCTCCATCCAAACCATTTGCACTCAGGGGGTTCCAGTCAATGTCAGGGAAGTTGAAGTCACCCATGTCAACAACTCTGTTACTTCTGCACTTTTCCAAGATCTGCTGCCCAATCTGATCCTCTATCTCTCTGTTGAGGGGTCTATAGAAAACTGCCAATAAAGTGACTGCTCCTTTCTGGTTTCTGACTTCCACCCGTACTGACTCAGTAGACAAACCCTCCTCAACTACCTTTTCTGCAGCTGTGGTACACTCCCTGATTAACAGTGCCACTCCCCCTTCTCTTTTACGTCCCTCCCTTTTCTTGTGAAATCAATATCTCCCTACTGGCCACAACATTGTCGTGTCATGTGAGAGTACCTTTAAGAAATGGGTATTTATAAATGGGTGTGTATATAAATACCTGTAGCGAGTGTATCTTTAAGAGATGGGCATTTATTACTGTAGTGATGTCAGAGAGTGGGTGGAACTTTGCTGTCTGTCAGCTTTTTACTTTTGTTTTAGGCTGTTTGCTGCAGAGTGTGTTTTAGTTTCGTTTTCAGAGCTGGATAGCTGCAGTCACAGCCAGAAGGTGTATGAGTCTCTCTCTCTGCAATCTAAAAACTGTAAATCGATCCTTTGGTGATTTAAAACGAATAACTGCTCTCAGTAGTGACTTTAACCTGATGTGCTCCTGTTAAAGGTTATGTTTTTAAGTCTAATGGATGTTAAAAGGAAAGCTTAAAGGATTACTTAGTGTTGTAGTCTTTGGGGGTTGTATTTGAATTATTGGTTGCTAAGGTGTTCACTATGTTTTAAAAAGGTTAATTTGAGTTCATAGAATAAACATTGTTTTGCTTCAAAAAATACTTTTCCATTTCTGCTGTACCACTGCTGCAGAGTGGGCCGTGTGCTTTCCATACCATAATCTATTAAAAGTTGTGGGTCAGGTGAACTCCATGATACACTTTGGGGTTTTTTAAACCCTGGTCCATAACAGTAGTTCCAAGTACTGATCCATGCTCTAAGTTCATCTCCCTTATTCCTGACACTCCTTGCATTGAAACAGATGCATTTTAACCAAATCCACTGAGTGCAACTTTGCCCTATCAACTGTTTATCCTTCCTCACAGATTTACTGCATACTATTTCTGCCTGTTCAACAGCTACCCTATCCTCTGATCCATAGCTCAGGTTCCCACCCCCCTGCCAAACTAGTTTAAACCCTCCCAAAGAGCTCCAGCAAACCTCCCACCCAGGATATTGGTGCCCCTCCAGTTTAGGTGCAATCCATCCTTCATGTACAGGTCCCACCTTCCCCAGAAGATATCCCAATGATCCACATATCTGAAACCTTCCGTCCTACACCAGTCCTGTAGCCCCGTGTCCAGCTGCACTCGCTCTCTGTTCCTTGCCTCACTTGCACATGGTATTGGTAGCAATCCTGAGATCACTACTCTGCTTGTCCTGCTCTTTAGCTTCCAACCTAACTCCCTAAAATCACATTTTAGATCCTCATCCCTTTTCTTAGCTATGTCGTTGGTGCCTATGTGCACCACAACTTCTGGTTGCTCACCCTCCCTCTTAAAAATCCTGCAGACTCGATCCGAGACATCCCTGGCCCTGGCACCCGGGAGGCAACATACCTTCCGGGAGTCTTGTTCGCGATCACGGAATCTACTATCCATTCCCCTAACCATTGAGTCTCCTATCACTATTGCTTTTCTATTCTCCCTCTTCCCTTCTGAGCCCCAGAGCCAGACTCAGTGCCAGAGACCTGGCCACTAGGGCCTTCCCCCGGTAGGTCATTTCCCCCCCCCCCAACAGCATCTAAAACGGTATATTTGTTTTGAAGGGGAATGGCCACGAGGGATCCCTGCACTGTCTGCCCCTTCATTTTTCTTCCCCTGACTGTAACGCAGCTACTCTTGTCCTGTACCTTGGGTGTGGCTACCTCCCTGTACCTCTTCTCTATCACCACCTCTCCCTCCCGGATGATCCAAAGTTCATCCAGCTCCAGTTCCCTAACACGGTCTCTGAGGAGCTGGGGTTGGGTGCACTTCCCGCAGGTATAGTCAGTGGGGACACAAGTGGTATCCCACACCACCCATATCCTACAGGAGGAGCATGCAACTGCCCTCGCCTCCATCCCCTCTGATCTTACAGAATGTAGTTGCACTGTGAACCAACTGGAACTCCGCCCTCCGAATCTGCTCCCAATCAGCTGCACTCTCTGTAAATCCCTCGCTCCATTCACGCTCTTTGAGGAAGTGCAGGAAACGAAATGAAAGGAGCACCTTACTCCCTCCTCACCTAACTCCCTCAGTAACCAAACTCTCACTATAGCACTCAAATGCACCCAAATTCAGCACTCAGTGCAAACAAAGTCTTAAAATGTGAAAACTCTGTTGGCACTCTTTCAGCTATTAACTGGTTGTTGTATTAGGTTATCAGGCTTTGCAGAGAACATAACAATATCTTCCCATTGTATGAGTATTTGGGGTTTTGGTAGTATCTCAAATGACCATGGAAAGCAGTTTATTTTTAATCTAAATTTACATGTAAAAATGAGTGTTAGACATGTACATTCTGAAAAGTTACTATTAAAATGTAATGGGTGTAACTGTGGCTGTGATTATTTGTCAGTAGCTAATATTATCTTACCACTTGGAAAATGGCCACATTTTGCTGTTGCTATTTTGCAGATTTCGCAGCAAGTCCATTGTTTTTTTTAATCATTCATTCATGGCATGTGAGCATTGCTAGAAAGGCTAGCATTTATTGGCCACCTCTAATTGACCTTAAGAAGGTGGTAGTGGGCCATCTTCGTGAATCAGTGCAGTACGTACGGCATAGGCACACCCACAGTGTTGTTAGGAGGGTAGTTCCAGGATTTTAACCCAATGACAGTGAAGGTACGGTGATATAGTTCCAAGTCAGAATGGCGTGTGGCTTGGAAGGGAATTTGTTCCCATGTATCGGCTGCCTTGTCCATCTCGGTGGGTTTGGCTGATGCTGGCAAAGGAATCTTAGCAAGTTGGAGTCATAGAATCATAAGGTCTATAGCGCAGAAAAGGCCTTTCGGCTCATCCCGTCTGCGCCAGCCACAAACAACCACTTAACTATTCTAATCCCATTTTCCAACACTTGGCCCATCACCTTGGCATTACATGCACATCTAAATACTTCTTAAATGTTATGACGGTCTCTGCCACCACCACCCTGTCAGGCAGTGAGTTCCAGACTCCCACTACCCTCTGGGTGAAAAACTTTTTCCTTACGTCCTCTCCAAACCTCCTGCTCCTGCCATTAAATCTATGCCCATGGCCACTGATTTCTCCACCAAGGGGAACATTTTCTTCTTGTCTGCTCTATCTATAGAACATAGAACAGTACAGCACAGAACAGGCCCTTCGGCCCTCGATGTTGTGCCGAGCAATGATCACCCCACTCAAACCCACGTATCAATCCTATACCCGTAACACAACAACCCCCCCCTTAACCTTACTTTTTAGGACACTACGGGCAATTTAGCATGGCCAATCCACCTAACCCGCACATCTTTGGACTGTGGGAGGAAACCGAAGCACCCGGAGGAAACCCACACACACGGGGAGGACGTGCAGACTCCACACAGACAGTGATCCAGCCGGGAATCGAACCTGGGACCCTGGAGCTGTGAAGCATTTATGCTAACCACCATGCTACCGTGCGGTATACCCCTTATTAATTTTATACATCTTAATCATGTACCCTTCAGTCTCCTCTGCTCCAAGGAAAACAACCCCAGTCTATCCAATCTCTCTTCATAACTAAAACCCTCAGCCCAGGAAACATGCTCGCAAATCTCCTCTGCACCCTTTTCAATTCTATCACATTTCTCCTAAAATGTGGATTCCAGAACTGTAGACAATACTCTAGTTGTGGCCTAACCAACATTTTATACACTTCCAGCAGTACCTCCCTTAAACTCTATGGGCCCGATTCTCCAGCTGTATTGCGCTCAAGCGAGAGCACAACGCATCTAGAGAATCCGGGAGAGGCCTCCAGCGAGCCACCTGACAGGTTGTGCGCCTCACGAGATTCACCAAAGTCCCAGGAATCAGAGTCGGAACTCCGCCCCAAATGGGCTAGATGAAATGCCACTCCTGGAAGTAGGTTGTCAACCTCTTTATGACCTACTCACCCGGGATCCACCGACCTCCATCGATTCACCGGCCTCCCAATGCAGGCTGCAGCCGGCTGCTGATCTGTGCTGGTCCACACAAAAGTAGACCAGGGAGGGTCTCCTGGGCCATTGGAGACCCCTGGGTGGTCTGGGTAAGTGCAGGGTGACTCACTGACCCGCCCCCTGGAATGCAGCTGGCACCTTGGCACTGCCAATATGCCTGGGTGGCATTGCCAAGCCAGCAGGAGCACTGTTGGATGCCAGGGTGGCAGTGCAAGGGTGCCCAAGTGCCATGGTGGCACTGCCAAGGGAGGGGGCGAAGGGCCTTAACCCATCAAATAAGGGTTGGGGGTGGGAGAGTGCAGGGCAGATATGTAGGGACCCCTGGGTGGTTGGCTGAGTGATGGGTGGGGTCCTGAAGAGGGGGGGACCCTCACTTTGGGGTGTGGGTCGTGTCCATATGTGTGTGTGTGTGTGTGTGTGTGTGGGGGGGGGGGGGTGACATTACCCAATGGCGGGGGGTGTGAGGGACCCACAAGCTCACTTAGAGAACAGGGCCACCCTTTCAAAATGGTGGCCTGATCTCGGAGTTCAGCTCCGCAATTTGAAGTGTGGCCTAAACCGGTGAGAAATTCCCAAGGGTCCAAAAAAGTGACTAAGTGCCATCGAATAAAGGTGGGGAACTTGCTGACAGAGCGGGCGGGAAACTCTCTGTCAAACCCGGCACAAATTAACTTAGAAATTATTTTGGAGAATCGCCACCTATGTCTCGGCTCATAAAGGAAAGTATAACATCTGCCTTCTTAACCACTGTATCCACCTGTCCTGCTCCTTTAAGGGACCAATGTACACGCACACCAAGGTCCCTTTGATCCTCAGTGCTTCCCAGTGTCCTGCTATTCATCATGTATTCCCTTGCCTTGTTTGTCCTGCCCAAGTGCATCACCTCACACTCCATTTGCCACTGATTGTAAAATGTGACTCGGGTGAGGGTAGGGCCTCTTAAGGATAAACAAGGTCATTTAATGTGCAGATCCACAAGGGTTGGGAAAGGTCCAAAATGAACATTTTTCGTCAGTATTGATATGGGCCAGATTTTAGAGAACCCCAAAGTGTATCATGGAGTTCACCTGACCCACAACTTTTAATAGATTGTGGTATGGAGAGAACACGGCCCACTCTTCAGGTGTGGTACAGCAGAAATGGAAAAGTATTTTTTAAAGCAAAATAATGTTCATTCTATGAACTCGAGTTAACCTTTTTAAAACATACAGTGAACATCTTCGCAACCATCAATTCAAATACAACCCCCAAAGAATACAACACTAAGTAATCCGTAATAACTTCCCAAACAACATCCAGAGGACCTTTTAACAGAAGCACATTAGGTTTACATTCACTACTGAAAACATTTATAATTCTGAATTCACCAAATGATCAGGGGATAGTATTTTCATGGCAGCGAGATCAACAGTACACCTGCTCTCTCTGGCTTCAGCTCCAACACTGAAAACTAAACTAAAACACACCTTGCAGCAAACAGTGAAACGAAAGTTAAAAGCTGACAGACAACCCAGCTCCACCCACATTCTGACATCACTGATAACACCCATTTCTTAAAGGTACATTTCATAAACACCCATTTCTTAAAGGTAATCTTGCATGACAGTATTTACTGTTGAGAAAGGCACGAATGTGAGGGAAATTGGGGAAATAAAAAGTGATGACTTGAGGAGTGTACATATTAAAGAGAAGGAGGTGTTGGAGGTATTAAAGTGCATCAAGGTAGATAAATGTCCAGGACCTGATTAAATGTACCCCAGAACGTTGTGATAGATGAGGGAGGAAATTGCCGGCCCCCTAGCTGAGATATTTGAATTATTGACAGCCACAGGAGAGGTGCCTGAAGATTGGAGGGTAGCAAATGTTGTGTCCTTGTTTCAGAAGGACTGTAGGGATAAACCTGGGAACTACAGACTGGTGAGCCTTTCTTCTGTGGTGGGTAAATTGTTAGAAGGTATTCTGAGGGACAAGATCTACAGGCTTTTAGACAGGCAAAGGCTAATTAGGGAAAGTCAGCATGGCTTTGTAAGGGGAAAGTCGTGTCTCACAAATTTGATTGAGTTATTTGAAGGGGTAAACAAGAAGGTAGATGAGGGCAGTGCAGTCGATGTTGTCTACATGGAGTTTAGCAAGGCCTTTGACAAGGTACCGCATGGTCGTTTGTTGAAAAAGGTTAAAACTCACGGAATCCAGGGTAAGGTAGCCAATTTGATGCAAAATTGGCTTGGCGACCGAAGCCAAAGGGTGGTTGTGGAGGGTCGTTTTTCAAACTGGAGGCCTGTGACCAGCGGTGTGCCTCAGGATCGGTGTTGGGTCCACTGTTATTTGTTATATATATTAATGATTTGGATGAGAATGTAGGAGGGTAGTAAGTTTGCAAATGACACCAAGATTGGTGGCATAGTGGATAGTGAAGAAGGTTATATAAGATTGCAACAGGATCTTGACCAATTGGGCCACTGGGCAGATGAATGGCAGGTGGAGTTTAATTTGTAAAAATATGAGGTGATGCATTTTGGTGGATCAAATCAGGGCAGGACCTACTCATTTAATGGTAGGGAGTTGGGGAGATTTACAGAACAGAGAGATCTAGACCCTCCTGTAATATAAGGCTATCCTCCTCACTATTTACCACCCCACCAATTTTAGTATCGTCTGTGCACTTACTGGTCAACTCTCCTCCATTTATTTCAAAATCATTGATATAAACCATAAACAGCAAGGGCCCCAACAGTGATCCCAGTGAGGCCTCATGGACACCTGCTTCCTTGCTTAGTGTATCTTGTAGATGGTACATCCTGTTACTAGTATGTCAGTGATGTAGTGGGTGAATGTTTAAGGTGATGAATGGGGTATCAATTAAATAAGTTGCTTTGTTGATGGTATTGAGCTTCTTGAGTATATTTGGTGATTTACTCACCCAGGCAAGGGATGTATATTCCATCACATTTCTGACTTGTGTCATGCAGATGGACAGATTTTGAAGAATCGCAGCAGAATTCCCAGCCTCTGACCTTCTCTCATAACCACAGTCCAGTTAAGTTTCTGGTCAATGGTGACACTCGGGTGGGACATTCAGTAATGGAAGTGGCATTCAATGCCATGGGGAGATGGTTAGATTCTCTTTTGTTGAAAATGGTCATTTCCAGACACTCGCACGACATGAATGTTAATTGCCATTTATCAGCCTAAGTTATTGTCAAGACTTGCTGTATGCAGGCATAGACTACTCCAGTATTTGAGAATTTGCAAATTGCACTGTCACTGCAATTATCAGCAAACATTCCCACTACATTGTATGATGGAGTGAAGATACAACAGCTGAAGATGGTTGGGCCCAGGATACTACCCTGATGATTTCCTGCAGCAATGTCCATAACCATATTCCTCTGTGGTAGCTCTGACTCCAACCAGTGGAGAGTTATCGCCCGATTCCTGTTGACTTCTGTTTTCCTGGGGCTCCTTGATGCCACATTCAGTCAAAAGCTACCTTCAAGTCACGGGCAATAATTCTTAGGTTACCTCTCAAATTGTGTTCTTTTGTCCATGTTTGGACCAATGAGGTCTTGAGCTGAGGAGCTCTGGTAGAACTTGATAGAACTGTTAATGAGACCTCCCATCATTTTACTGATGACTGAAAGTAGTTCAACAGATTGGATTTGGCCTTTTTTGTTGGCAGGATATGCCTGGTCAATTTTCTATATTGCCATGTAGATGCCAGTGTTGTAGCTGTACTGGAACAGCTTGGCTATAGGCGCGGCTAGTTCTGGTGCTATGTTCAGTACTACAGCTGGGTGTTGTCAGGGCCACAGCCTTTTCTGTATTCAGTGTGTTCTGCTGTATCTTGACATCTCATTGAGGGATCTGAATTGGCTGAAGACTAACACGAGTTATGTTGGTGATATCAGGAGGAGGCCAAAATGGATCATCCACTTGGTACTTCTGGCTAAAGATAGGTACAACTGTGTCAGTCTTGGCTTTTGCACTGATGTATAGAGCTCTCCCATCATTGAAGATCTGCTTGTGACAAGACTGTAGATCTGACCTGCTGGATATGGGATCACCGAGCTCTGTATTTCGTATGTTACTTCTGCTGTTGAGAAGAATGGTTCCTTGCACATGTTTGACCTGATGCCATGATAGTTCATGGGACGGATCAGTGTTGAGGATGCTCGGGCCATTTCCTGACATTGCCTGCACTTCTGCTGGGTCTGCCCTGCTGGGCAAAGAAAAGCCAAAGATGGTACTAGAGAAGTCTGGAATGTTGGCTGTAAGAGAATAGGTTTGCTTGACAAAGAGACAACTCTCAATTTTGCCATAAGTCCCAGGATATTCGTAAAGAGGTCAGTTTTCAAGGTCAATTAACTTTTGTTTCCAGTGCCTAAGTTGAGACCATATGGTCTGACCGGTTTTACTCTTCTTGGAGTTTTCTGTACTGGTTTAATACAATGGACTTGTTTGCTGTGTCATTTCGTAGGGAAGTTTTTTTTTGCAAAATAATTTTTATTAAGATTTTCACAAAATATAAACAAAACAATATTAACCAAACAACCATAGTAAAAACCAAATAACAAAAACCAACCCCCCCCCCCCCCAAGCAACTACGAAAACAAAAAAACAAGAAAACAACAAAAAAGAAAGAGATAGCACCCGCCACATCCAACCAACCCATGTACACAATTCTCCCTCCCACCGAACCAAACCCCCCCCCCGGTTGCTGCTGCTACCGGCCTATTTCCCTACTGTTCCGCCAGGAAGTCCAGGAAAGGCTGCCACCGCCTAAAGAACCCTTGCACCGACCCTCTCAGCGTGAATTTCACCCTCTCCAACTTAATGAACCCCGCCATGTCATTGATCCAGGCCTCCACGCTTGGGGGCCTCGCATCCTTCCACTGAAGCAAAATCCTACGCCGGGCTACTAGGGACGCAAAGGCCAGAACACTGGCTTCTTTCGCCTCCTGCACTCCCGGCTCCGCTGCTACCCCAAATATTGCGAGTCCCCAGCCTGGCTCAACCCTGGATCCTACCACCCTCGACACCGTGCTTGCTACCCCCCTTCCAAAAGTCCCCCAACGCTGGACATGCCCAGAACATATGGGCATGATTCGCTGGGCTCCCCGAGCACCTAGTGCACCTATCCTCGCCCCCAAAGAACCTGCTCATCCTCGTCCCGGTCATATGAGCCCTATGCAGCACTTTGAACTGTATGAGGCTAAGCCTCGCACAAGAAGAGGAGGAGTTCACCCTTTCCAGGGCATCCGCCCACGTCCCCTCCTCAATCTCCTCACCCAGCTCCTCTTCCCATTTACCCTTCAGCTCCTCCACCGAGGCCTCATCCACCTCCTGCATAACATGGTACACGTCAAAAAATCTTCCCTCCTCCAACCCACACCCCCGAGAGCAATTTCGTAGGGAAGTTAAGGGTCAACCACATTACTGTGGATCTGAGGAGTTGTATGTAGGCCAGATTGGTGAAGGATAACATATGTTCTTCCTCAAAGGATATTAGTGAACTGGAAGCGTTTTTAACAACAATCTGATACTTTCGTGATCATCCTTACTGAGACTCTATTTTTAGCCCAGGTTTATTAATTAATTGAATTTAAATTACCCCAATGGTCATGTGGGATTTGAACTCATGTGCTTGGAGCATTAGTCCAGGCATCTGGATGACTGGTCCAATAACATTGGTACTATGTTATCGTCCTCAAAGTATTTATTTTTCTTGTGTTCTGATCCAGTAAAGACCAGTAACTTGAATATTGTGAAGCTTTAGTTTTGCAAGCATTGGGATAAACACAAGAATGCCAAATTTCAAATAATCACGACAATTGTTACAACAGGAGAAGAGTGCTGATTGATTGGCTGATTCATTGGCTGAGGTGTTGCCATGGAGAAAGCAACAGAGAATTATAGGCCTCCCAAGCTCCCAGGTAATTCAAAAAAGCTGCAAAGTTTGAACATTTTCCTTGCAGAGAACGGGTCCCTATGGGTGAATATATGTTGTTCTAGTAACATCTGTTCCAGTAGCTTTTAAAAAGAAATTTAAACTTCCAGTTACTAGCTGAAAGGATGACAAAACAAGGTTTCATATTGTAAGACTTTTACCATAACAAAGTAGGAGCAACATCGCTGAAATTCTATTTGTGTCAGCAATTTGTACTTTAAACTACTGAACAGAACTTCCTCCTTTTTCCATGGAACACAACTGAAAATCCCACTTCACAATTATACTTTACACTGTCCCTTAAGTAGACATTCAATTCTCCCAGAACCAGTCCAAAGTCATTCTTAACTCCGAGGGTTTACTTCCATTCTTTTCCCATCCCAACCTGGTAACTTTTAATCCCAGAACTGTCTTTGAGGGTGAATGTTTTTCCTGGGGATTCTCCCTTTAATGCACCAAGGTGAATCTTCAGCCTTGTTTCAAATACTCACAGATTTGTCATTTTCAATCTGAGCTCAAGGTTTCCCCACATTCTTGCACATGTGGGGTGAGCCATCGTGACATATGACCTGTGGCTGCTGTCTCTCAGATCCTGGCAGAATAACTGTGTCTTAAGAGTTTTCAGAGATTTCTTGGGAAACTTTCCCCTCATCACCATGCAATGTGAATCATATGAGCCTTGTATCCAGGTAGCAATGTTAATTTACTATCCTTAAGATGCCAATCAAATCTTGGAAGTACATACACAGTTAAAGTATAGCCATTTACAATTTGACCTTCTCAACAACTTTTTGGGACTTTGGAAACTGGCAGTCTAACCATGATAAACAAAGATACTGCTGCCATTGTTTCCACTTGTGAGCACCAGCAAAACAACCTGGACCTCTGTTTAACCTTAATGGTCACATCGCCCAGGCTAGTTGTGGAAACTTCAGAACAAGTCACATGCCCTCCCTTCATTTTATCCTAAACTAAAGACTCTGTCCTCAAACATTACAATCTTACAAACATCACGGCGGGATTCTGTGGTCGGCGACGCCGAAATCGGGTTCGGCAATCGGGCGGAGAATCAACATTCCTGCCGAAATCGAGGGCGGTGCCCCTTTCGCGATGCTCCGCCCCCTCCAAAACGGCATGCTCTAGGAGTACGCCGCACACCGTATCGATGGCCTCAGGGCATTGCTTGAGGCCCTCCCCCCGAAGATACAGCCCCCCCACCGACCGAGTTTCCGACGGTGTGGTCGCATGTCCAAACATTTGTCAGGAACGTGGCGTGGCGACTGTGGTCTCAGTCCAGCACCTCCACCGTCGGGGGAGGGCCAATCCGTGGGCAGGAAGGACTATGGCAGGGACTGGGGGCACTGTTGGGAGGGTGGTCCGGGGGTCACCAGCCCCTGGGGGGGCTACTATTTTGCAGGCCAGGTGTGCACGGTGCCATATTGCATGGCTGGCTGCTGCAGGCCACTGCCGTGCGTATGCGCGACCACAGCTAGGGCCAGGTGATCTACGCTGCCTGCCTACTAGCTCCCCACCAAACAAATGATCGCTGGCTATTTTGCGCCATTTCCATGCCGGAGGCAGGACTTAGCTAGAAAATCGGAGAATCCAGCCCAATACTTGCAACACTGGGAGTATTCAATTATTTATTTATTTTTAAAACAAATATTTTTATTCTTTTTCACATTTCCCCCCAGATTTGCACCCACCAACAATAAATAGTAAGCAGTAATGAATATAATGTCTATCTCCATATCAACAACAACAATCCCACCCTCCCACCAACCCCCTAACAACTGCCCGCGTGTTAACATAAACAAATAACAAAAAGGAATCCGGAATCACCCATAGCCACCATCAACACATACAGTCCCGCTCCCCCAAACCTTCCAACCCCCACTCCAACTAATGTTCGATGTTATCCAATTCTTGAAAGTGCATAATGAATAATGCCCATGAATTCTAGAAAACTTCCCCTCAGTTCAAACTTAACCTTCCCAAGAGTCAAGAATTTCAACAGGCCCCCCTGCCACACCAGGGCATAGGGTGGAGAGGTTGCTCTCCATCCCAACAGAATCTGCTATCAGGCGATCATAGAGGCGAAGGCTACAACATCTGGCTCCTCGCCCGTTTCCAACCCCAGCTGGTCCGACACCCCGAAAAAATGCCTCCCGAGGGTCCGGGTCCAGTTTCACATGCACAATTTTAGAGATTACCCTAAAAACCTCCTTCCAGTAATCCTCCAGCTTTGAACAGAACCAAAACATATGAACGAGATTTGCGGGCCTCCCCTGCAAATTTCACACACATCTTCTACCCCTTCAAAGAGCCGGCTCATCCTCGCAAGAGTATTCAATTATTCTTCACATCTTAAGTATTGGCAGTGATGGAGCAGATGGGAAGAAAGAAAAGCTCAGCTCATCAATGGCATGCTGATTTAATGAAAAGGTTAAATATTTTTGATGAATACCTATGCATCAATTGCTTTACAAAAATAATAGTTAGAATGCAGCTTCAAGAAATGTATGACTTCATCCATGTTCACAAAGAAACCAATTATTGTTCAAAATAAAATGAATACTGTAGCTTTCTGGACACCTCATTGCTCACAGTTTTAATGAACAAAACTAGGAGTTTGAGGGATAAATTTTAAGCAACTGCTCCAATTAGCATACACTAGCAATTTGGCCTCTCAGTACAAAATAGCTTTCACTGTCTGAGAACCCAGCAGCCAATGAAAATTCTGAACATCTATGTTTTTCTTGTTAAATAAGACATGTTTCCGTTTTACTGCCTTACAGTCTTTTGATTGTAATTATCCAGGGAAACAGTTTCTATTTATATTGACTGTATTCAGGCTGTCTCGTTAGTGGTGATAAATTATAGCATTTCCTTCACAAGTTCAGAGCTACAGTTTATAAAAGATGCAAATAAGTTATAATTGTCTGTTGACTGAGTGAAACCCAATGTGAAGTATTTTGTCTATTTCCTGATCAAATTGCTGTTTTGCTCTTAATCAACTCCAGATACATGTTCAATTCCGAAGGAAACGTTTATTTTCTGGTGCATGTATGACATAATTAATATGTTAGGCAGTGAGTTAAGGTATTAATATTTGAACCTCTAACGCCCAAAATTCTAATAGGTTTCAAAATTCCGACGGTCTGTGCTGTGTCTAATAAGCACTGAAGTTGGTGTGGTAATGCTGCTTTTGTTCCAGACTTTCTGGAACATTCTCTCTCTGGATATAACAATACAGGAGACCACATTGGAAAGTTGATTTCACCAGAAAACCCTTTTGTGTTCAATTAACAACATCCATGTACAATGCATGTGTGTGCCACATGTGCAAGGAGGGGAGATTAGAGTTCAGAGGAAGAATTGTGCAATATGATAGCAATTCATTTTGGTATTCCAGTATGTTAACTTTGTGAAAAGTCGAGGGTGATAGGATCCAGGGTCAAACCGGGTTGTGGGCTCGCAATATTTGGGGTTGCAGTGGAGCCAGGAGTGCAGGAGGCGAAAGAGGCCGGCATTCTGGCCTTTGCGTCCCTTGTAGCCCGGCGGAGGATTCTTCTTCAGTGGAAGGATGCGAGGCCCCCAAGCGTTGAGGCCTGGATCAACGATAGGGCGGGGTTTATTAAATTGGAGAGGGTGAAATTTGCCCTAAGGGGATCAGTGCAGGGGTTCTTAAGGAGATGGCAACCGTTCCTAGATTTCCTGGCAGAACGGTAGAAAAAGGCCAACAGCAGCAGCAACCCGGGGGGGAGGCGTCCCTTTGTTTTGGGCTGAAGGGACGTGTATATATGTTCTTTGCTAATGACGGCCGTTAATTTATTTCTTCTTTTTTGTATACATGGGGGGGGGGTTTGTTCTTTCTGTTCTTAGTATTTTCTGTTATTGATATTTTGTGAAAATTTGAATAAAAATTATTTATTTTAAAAAAACTTTGTGAAGAGTCTGGACATTTTGTTCTACAGTTCCCAACCAGGGGAGACGTGGAGCAGAGGCTAGGTGTTTTGCACAGGGAAGAAAAATTGGCAAATGATCTCCCCAAACCTTTACAATTATCAGCATCTGGTTCAGGGAATGATGATTACAAAGTCCTGGAAGTTGGCTCTCTTTTATCTAAAGACATTGGGCTGGATTCCCCATCCCGCCGCGCCACATTTCTGCCTCACTCCGCCGGCGGGATGCTCCGTTAGGCTGGCCGGTCAATGGGGTTTCCCATTGTGGGACAGCCCCACGCCGTCAGCAAACTCCGGGGCTGGCGGCAAAACGGAGCATCCTACCGGCGGAGAATCTCGCTGGTGCATGCTCCAATGACATATCAAGAGTATGTTTTAAAGAAAACAAAAGAGAAAGGAGGTTGGGTGAAAAGATCTGAAAACGTTCAGAAGATGGAAGTTTTTTTCCTTGGTGCCCTTTCCTGATGCCCTATTGTGTACTTCGTATTAAAGACATCTTCCGGTTGTCAGGAATTAAACATAACTTTTTCTATATAATATATTCAGCTTCATGAAAATCAACCATTTGAATTATTTCTCCCATTCCCCATCTAAACCACTGTGATTGTTGAAGTAGGGCTGTGCCTTCATGAATGACTCTGTTAATTTTAATTGAAAATAGTATTTAAGATTTCCTTGAGGTTGATCTAGAGGTTCCAGGGCCCCACCAGCTGTTTCATCCTAGATGAGTACTGGCAGTGATGTCGAATGTCCCTGTAACCTCGGTCACTAGGGTGACTTGAGGTGGGAGTGGAGATATTACATGGCAGGGTTCCTTAATGTTACTGGATAAAAGTGAGACTGCGTTCACGTTATGACCCCCTTTGAGGCCAAGGACTGTGCTCTATATGATTCCCCCTTTCACCTCAGAGTATGACCCCCTCCCCCAAGTAATTGGGGGCTGGGTTTTCCCTTAACAAGGGGGAAACCACTCGTATAAAAACCCTGACCTGGGTGCGGGTCAAGGAGTGTGGCCCTTCGAGAAGAGGAGTTGTAGCTTTGTGATTTTGTAAACCTTTGTTCATTCCTATCCCACTGTGTATTCTTGCGTCTTTTCCGTTGGATTCTACAACTCAAAGGGTGTAGCTATTGATATTTATTGTACCCGAACAGGTGCCGGAATGTGGCGACTAGGGGCTTTTGACGGTAACTTCATTGCAGTGTTAATGTAAGCCTACTTGTGACAATAAAGATTATTTCATTTTAATTGAATTTATTTAATCTTGATGCCAGTCCTACATATATTATCATCAAGCGGATGTTTTAAATATAACCTAGAAGCATTGCTCATAAATAATTTGGGTTCTGTAGCAGCACGGTGGCGCAGTGGATTAGCCCTGCTGCCTCACGGCGCCGAGGTCCCAGGTTCGATGCCAGCTCTGGGTCACTGTCCGTGTGGAGTTTGCACATTCTCGCCGTGTTTGTGTGGGTTTCACCCCCACAACCCAAAGGTGTGCAGGCTAGGTGGATTGGCCACGCTAAATTGCCCCTTAATTGTAAAAAATGAATTGGGTACTCTAAATTTATGGAAAAAATAAATAAATAATTTGGGTTCTGAAGTATAGTTATTTAGCTGACAACTTGGCCTCTTACTTTGAGGGAAATACTTAATTACTCCTTGGAAATCTTGGTAATTCTATCTGAATTGCAGCCAACTGTAGCAACATCACTAAATGGCTTGTAAATTTCAGGTTGCAGGTCAATGATTGTTTTGTGTCTGTAACAAGGGATGGAATTTAATGTCCCTGCCTACTAGCAGCAGGCTTGGAGGTGGAGATACTTAATTGAGTTGGAGGGTGCAGGGTGAGGACTCCACCGCCTTCCTGCTTCTGCCTAATTAAGTCTTTGTAAGAAAGGATGTGGACAGCCTTCCCATTCAGACGCTAACTGAGGCCTCCCATCGCGGGCTGCGGTCTCACCATGCGGGAAGCCCATAAAAGTAAACATTGTTAGACCCCCAGTGGCATCATATTTTGTTTTCCTTCTCCTTGTACTTACTAATAAATAAACATCAGGCACCAACCATGCACAAGGGATTGGTTAGCACGGAAATATGTAAGTTTAGTTGTTAAGGAGTTGAGAAGCTGATAGCAATATTATGACTGTGGAGAACTTTTACACATGTCTGACCTGTTTGATTCTTCACGGCTGGGGCTGAGTCTGAATCACCTGATGCACTGCATCATTTTCACTCGTAATAGATACAGAAAACATAACCACACCCACTTTTTTTTGAAAAACATTTTATTGAGGCATTTATAATTTTATAATAACAGTAAACAGTACAAAAACAAACATAAACATAGTGCAAAGACCGCCTGCCTCCCTCACAAATCCCATCTCTTCTAAATGATAATGTAACTCCCCCCCCCCCCCCCCCTTTCTGACCGTTTTCTTCACTCACGGGGTTTTACCCGCCCACACAAAACCCAAAATCATCTTGTTTACTCGTTTAAAAAAGGCTCTTGGGATAAAGATGGGGAGGCACTGAAAAACAAACAGAAACCTCGGGAAGACCATCATTTTCATGGTCTGTACCCTCCCTGCCGGTGATAACGGGCATATCCCACTTTTGGAAGTCCTCTTTCATTTGTTCCACTAACCGGGTCAAGTTTAGTTTATGTAACAGCCCCCAGTCTCGTGCCACCTGGATTCCCAAATAGCGAAAGCTCCCTCCCAGCACTCTAAACGGCAGCTCTCCCAATCTCCTCTTCTGCCCCCTTGTCTGGATTGCAAACATCTCGCTTTTCCCCATATTCAATTTATACCCCGAAAGGACCAAATTCCCCATAAATCCTCATAATCTCTCCCATCCTCCCTAACGGGTCTGAAATATACAGGAGCAAGTCATCGGTGTATAGCGAGACCCTGTGCTCCGCCCCCCCTCGGACCAACCCTTTCCTGTATCTTGAAGCCCTTAGCGCCATTGGCAGTGGCTCTATGGCCAGAGCAAACAGTGGTGGGGAGGGGGCATACCTGCCTCATCCCCCGGTGCAATTTAAAATAGTCTGACGTCAACTGATTCGTTCGGACACTCGCCACCGGTGCCTGGTACAACAGCTGGACCCAATCAATAAAGCCCCACCCAAACCTAAACCACCCCAAATTCCACCCGGTCGAAGGCCTTCTCTGCACCCATCATGACCACTACTTCCACCTCCCTCTCCTCTGGGGGCATCATGATCACGTTTAAGAGCCTTCTAACGTTGGTTGTTAGCTGTCTGCCCTAAACAAACCCCTATCATCTCTGGGACACAATCTTCTATTCTTGAGGCCAAGATTTTAGCCAACAGTTTTGCATCAACATTCAATAGGGAGATTGGCCTGTATGACCCGCATAGCTCAGGGTCCATTTCCTGCTTCAGCATCAGTGAAATTGCGGCCTGTGACATTGTCGGGGGAAGAACCGCCCGCTCCCGTGCCTCATTAAATGTCCTCACCAGCAGTGGCCCAACACCTCAGAGAACATCTTGTAAAATTCCACTGGGTAGCCGTCCGGTCCCGGGGCCTTGTCCGACTGCATGGCCTCCAGCTCCTCTGTTATTTCTTCAATCCCGATCGGGGCTCCCAACCCCTCCACCAACCCTTCCTCCACCTACGGAAACTTCAACTCACCCAGAAACTGCCTCATCCCCTCTACCCCAATTGAGGGTTCCGACTCATAAAGCTGGCTACAAAACTCCATAAACACCCCGTTCACCCCTGCTGGGTCCAAGGCCATGTTCCTAGCTCTGTCCTTCACTCTACCTATCTCCCTGGCCGCCTCCCTTTCCTTAGCTGGTGTGCAAGCATTCGCTGTCCGTCTCTCCATACTCGTATATCGCCAACCTCGCCTTCCTCAGCTGCTCCACTGCCTTCCCCATAGACAACAGATGAAACTCCATCTGTAGCTTCCGCCGCTACTTCAATAACCCGCATCCGGGGCCTCCATGTATCTCCTGTCTACCTGGAGTATTTCCCCAACCAGCCTATCCATATGTGCTCTCTCCACCTTCCTCCTGTGGGCCTGTATCGATATTAGCTCCCCTCTAACCACTGCATAAAGCGCTTCCCAAACCATTACTGCCGAGACTTCCCCCATGTCCTTTATTTCTGGATGGACGCCCGCACACCCCCTCGTCCGCTAACAGTCCTACGGCAAATCTCCATTGTGGTCGCTGGCCCCCTCCTTGCACACCTGTAAATCCACCCAATGTGGTCCGACACAGCAATCGCCGAATACTCGGTATCTACCAGCCCTGCCAGAAGAGCCCTGTTCAGGATTAAAAAATCGATCTGTGAGTATACTTTATGGACATGCGAAAAGAAAACTCCTTCGTTCTTGGCTGACCAAACCTCCATGGATCTACCTCGCCCATCTGCTCCATGAACCCCTTTAGTTCCTTTGCCATTGCTGGCACCCTCCCTGCCTTTGAGCTCGACCAGTCCAACCTTGGGTCAATGACCATATTAAAGCCCCCCCACCATGATCAGCTTGTGTGAATCCAGATCCAGGATCTTCCCCAGCACCCATCTTATAAACTCCGCATCATCCCAGATTGGTGCGTAGACATTCATGAGCACCACCCGAGTCCCCTCCAACTTCCCGCTGACCATGATATACCTGCCCCCCATATCCGCAACTATTTGCCCTGCCTCAAATGACACTCGTTTATTAATCAAGACCGCGACCCCCCTAGTCTTAAGGGTCCAACCCCGAGTGAAATACCTGCCCGACTCATCCTTTCCTCAATCTGGTCTGATCTGTTACCATCAGGTGTGTCTCCTGTAGCATTGCCACGCCTGCTTTCAATCCCCTCAAATGTGCGAACACACGAGCCCTCTTAACCGGCCTATTCATCCCTCTAACTCTCCACATGATCAGCCTGACCGGGAAGCATCTCGCCCCCCACCCCCCCCCCCCCCCCCCCCCCCCCCCCCTTCCCCTGCCTATCAACCATCACCCATCTTAGGCCAGCCTCCAGCTCGCAGCCCCTGCAGGCCCGCCCTTCAGCACACTCAGCCCTCGACCTCCCATTTGTCTCCCAGCAACAATCCCTCCCCTGTTAGCAGAGCAATTCCCCCTCTCCCCCTCCCCCATTAATAACACGACAATTCCAACACCCTTTAGCAAACATATCATCTGCTCACCCCCCCATTGCGCTTAAGTGAGCTAGCCTGCCTAGCTAGACTGGTTGCTCCCCCCCCCCCCCCATGGCGCCAAACATTCTACCCGCTATTGTTCCTTCCCCTCCCCCGCTTGGACATACATATTCAAAAAACACAGTTCCAACCAAACACAAAGAAGATCCATCCACCTTTCCCCCACCAGCACTAGGTTAACTTACAAAACTGAGCAACAGCCCAAGAATCAATGTAAAAAAACACTTTACATACAGTTCAAAAGCGAGAATAACTTTAACAAAATCGATACAGCATTACCCATCCCAAGAGTTCAGTGTCCTCAGTCACCTGCTAGCCCTTTACTTTTAATAAAGTCCATTGCCTCGTCAGGCGACTCGAAATAGAGTTCCTGATCTTCAAAAATGACCCATAAATGAGCTGGATACAGCAGCCCAAACATTCTTCTTGAAAAGGGCCGATTTTACTTGGTTGAATCCCTCTCTTCTTTTGGTCAGATCCGTCCCAGATCCTGGTAGATGTGCAGCATGCTGTTCTCCCACTTGCAGCTCCATGTCTGCTTGGCCCACTGCAAAATCTGCTCCTTATCCAGGAACCGGTGCATTCGTACCACCATCGCCCTCAGCAGTTCATTCACACGCGGTCTCCTCACAAGCGTTCTGTGCGCTTTATCCACTTCCAAGGGTTGAGCAAAGCCACATCACCCATTAATTTCTCAAGCATATTTGCCACATAGGCCCTTGCGTCCGTTCCCTCGCAGCCATCAGGGAGGCCGACAATCCTCAAGTTCTGTCAATGGGACCTGTTCTCCAGGCCCTCCACCTTCTCTTGCAGCCTTTTTTGCTGATCCCTCATCAGCCCCACCTGTAACTCCAGCGCAGTTAGGTGTTCCTCGTGCTCGACCACCTCAACCTCCTGTATCGCCCGACCTTGGGCTTCCAGCCCCTGCTCCACCCCATCGATCGATGCCTTGATCGGGTCTAGACCTTCCTCCCTTTGCTTGGCGAAACCCTCCTGAATAAATTTCACCAGTACCCTGCACCTCCGCCATGTTTTTCTATGCTCGATTTTTCTTTCTTCTACGACCACTTCTGGTCCACGTCTCCACATACTAAAATTTGAAAAGACGGGGAAAAAGGTCCAAAAGGTCTGTCACGAGCGGGATCTCCAAATGTGTGATCTCCTACTCCATGGCCGCCACCGGAACTGAACCACACCCACTTAAAGGTGCACCACAACAACCCTCTTTTTACAAATAAATCACTCCCCCTTACAAACAGCCAGGACTATTTACAATACTGGAAATGCCCAATTACACATTGCAGTTGCGAGTTTAGAAATGCATAAACGTGCAAGTTCCTGAAGAATAGTGACAGTCTACTCAGTAAATGTAATGTTAGCTTGAGGTTGTTAATCATCATAGAATTTCTAGAGTGTAGAAGGAGGCCTTTTGGCCCATTGGGTATGCACCAACCCTCCAAAAGAGCACTCTCCCCTACCCTATCCCCGTAACCCCTAACCTTTGGACACTAAGGAGCAATTTAGCAGAGTCAATCCATCTGCACATCTTTGGGCTGTGGGAGGAAACCGAAGCACCTTGAGGAAACACACAGACACAGGGAGAATGTGCAAACTCCACATATTCACCCAAGGTTGGAATTGGACCTGGGTCCCTGGTGCTGTGAGACAACAGTGCTAACCACTGTCCCACCATGCCATCCCTTCTTAATGGTCTGCCGGAGTGTCATGCTTGGACTTTGCCCTGGATGCAGTGGGGTTAATTGGTGGTTGAGGAGTAAATGCTTCCCTGATTTGTCCCTTGTTCTGTGTCCCAGTTGCACCTTTAGTTGTGATGACCTTATCTCCGGACAGATCCTGTCACTTCTGCTGGTTGCCACATAACTTTTCTAGAATTTTTTTTGAATTCAAACCTGTTGTGCTGCCTTTAAACTTATAACTCTTTGCCTGCATTCCTGTCATGCATGTCTTTCATTCTCCCCTGTTTTTTAAAGAAAACTTTCTCAAGCTCTGGAAGGGTAAATTGATGAAGATAAGGTAGATTTGTTCGTGCTGGTCTGCCAAACGTGAGTTCTGCAAGTGATGGAATGGTTGGATAAGATACTTGGAAAAATAATCAGTGACAACTAAGAAATCATTCCCATGGACAAGGAAGAGGTCAGAAGCATCCTTAGCCCAAGCAAGTGTTGTAAAAGTGGTTTCTTGTGCTGATTTGTCATATTTGCTTGACATGCCTCACACTTCTTAACTGTAGCTTCAATGTCCCAGTCTCTCGCCTCCTGCCTTGCGATATTTGGCTGATTCCATGGATTGTCACCAAGGTGAGATCTTGACATGTTGGTCGACCTGCATTTTCTGGGTCTTTGGTTTCTACTGTTTACAACATCTGTGACACCCACGGTGTCGCTTGCACATATGATCTAGCACCATGGATGCTACAAATGGAATTACAAAGCCGTTATATGCTGCAAGTTTCAAGCTCAGTTGGCTGGATGGCTGTTTCATGATGTGGAGCGACGTCAACGATGTGGGTTCAACACTCATACCACCTGAGGTTATTCATGAGGGCCCTGCCTTCCCAAGATTGTCCCTTGCCTGAGGTGAGGTGATCATCAGGTTAAATCACCACCAGTCAACTCTCAAAAGGGGGAGAGCAGCCTATGGTCCTCTGGGATTGTGGTGATATCTACATTTTAGTTGGTTTCCCCATGGCCTTCCATTTTGGTGGATACATTACTTGCAAAATTCTCAGAAACAATAAGTTGGTACTTGCATATGTTTATTTTTTCCAATTACGAATGTTTACTGACTTTAAGGACAGATGGTTTGAAGCATGGCAGATACATTTGATCATGATGCAATGATATCTAGGTGTTCCACCTGTATACTGTGGAACATGTGCTCATTGCCCCTTACAGCACTTTGATCATCACTGTTGTTGTTCATGTTATCTGCCACTTTGTTTATATATTTTTCCTATGTGTTTTGATATGGTCATTATTACTGCTTGAAGGTATTACCTGTTTGCGATCCTTTTGGTCTATGCAGGATTCCTCGGAGCTCCTTTGGCTTTAGCTATTTTATATTGCTGCTGCCAATGACCCTTTTTGCCCCATGCCTTGCAAAAAGCACAAAATTTGCAGTGCATTTAGAAATCCGTATCTTCCACGTGCCTTCCCATGTTTGGCTATTCTAGTCACAATGTCAATGATCGGGTTGTATGTAAGTCATAGAATAGAATTTACAGTGCAGAAGGAGGCCATTCGGCCCACCGAGTCTGCACCGGCTCTTGGAAAGAGCACCCTACTCAACCCCATACCTCCACCCTATCCCCGTAACCCCACCTAACGCTAAGGGCAATTTGGACACTAAGGGCAATTTATCATGGCCAATCCACCTAACCTGCACAAGTCATGTGAGCTTTGTCAGCCTGCAATAATTTCATACATCGTTTTCATTCGTTTATGGGGATGTGCATCACTGGCTGTGCCAGCATTTATTTATTTTTTAAATTTAGAATACCCAATTACTTTTTTTTCCAATTAAGGGGCAATTTAGTGTGGCCAATCCACCTATCCTATCCTCCAAAGATGGGTTGTGGGGGTGAAACCCACGCAGACATGGGGAGAATGTGAAAACTCCACACGGATAGTGACCCAGGGCCGGGATTCGAACCCGGGTCCTCGGCGCCGCAGTCCCAGTGCTATCCATTGCGCCACATGCCACCCCGTGTCAGCATTTATTGACCATCCATAATGCCCTTGAGAAGGTGGTTGTGAGACAGCCTCCACTGTGGTCCATGTGGTGTAGGTACTCCCACAGTGCTGGTTGGGAGGCAGTTCCAGGATTTTGACCCAGTGATATTGAAGGAACGATAATATAGCACAAGTCAGAATGGTTAGTGGCTTTGCAGATGACACAAAAAAGGTGGGACATAGTTGTTGCAATGAGGAAATGAGAACCTTACAAATGGATATAGATAGGTTAGGTGAGTGGGCCAAAATGTTTTAGATGGAGTTTAACATGGTTAAGTGTGAGGTTGTCCATTTTGGTCAGAAAAATGGAAAGGCAATTTATTATGTAAATAGGAGGAGACTTTGGCGTGCTCCAGTGCAGAGGGATCCGGATGTCCTTGTGCATGAGTCGCAGAAAACTAGCATGCAGGTACAGCAGGTAATAAAGAAAGCAAATGGAATGTTGGCATTTATAGCTGAAAGAATAGGGTATAAAGGTAAGGAAGTGTTGTTGCAACTCTACAAGGCATTGGTGAGTCTGCATCTGGAGTATTGTGCACGGTTTTGGTCCCCTTGTTTGAGGAAAGATGGTGTGGCATTGGAGGCTGTTCAGGGGAGGTTCACTCAGTTGATTCCAGAGTTGAGGGGTTTGACTTATGAACAAAGATTGAGCAGTTTAGGCCAATACTCTTATGAGTTTAGAAAAATGAGGGGAGATCAAATTGAGGTATATAAGACGGATAAAATAGACGTGGAGCGGATGCTTCTTCTTGTGGAGCATTCCAGAATGAGAGGTCATAGTCTCAGGGAAAAGGATAAAACATTTAAAGAAGAAATGAGGAGCAACTACTTCTCCCAAAGGTTCGTGAATCTGTGGACTTCACTACCCCAGAGTGAGGTAGATGCTGGGACAGTGAGTAAGTTTAAGGAGGAGTTAGACAGATTTTTAATTGGTAATGGGTTGAAGGGTTACGGAGAACGGGCAGGGCTGTGGAGAATAGGCTGTGATGAGATCAGCCATGATCATATTGTAGGTGGAGCAGGCTCGAGAGGCTAAATTGCCTACTGCCCCTAGTTGTTCTGTTCTAAGAAATAACTATTCTATCTAATCCCACCTTCCAGCTCTTGGTCTGTGGCCCTGTCCGTAACAGCACCTCAAGCACAAATCTGGTGTTCTTGATCAATAAGGAAATTTCTTGATTAGTATGGGGATCAAGGCTATGGGGGAAAGACAGGAGAATGGGGATGTGGAACGTATCAGCCATAATCAGATGGCGGAGCAGACTCAATGGGCCGAATGGCCTAATTCTGCTCCTATGTCTTGTGGCCTGGTTTAGAGGGGAATTTGCAGGTGGTGGTTTGTCCATAAAAGCAAATTACTGTGGATGCAGGAATCTGAAACCAAAGAGAAAATGCTGGAAAATCTCAGCAGGTCTGGCAGCATCTGTAGGGAGAGAAAAGAGCTGACGTTTCGAGTCTAGATGACCCTTTGTCCATACATCTGTTGCCTTGTCTATCTTGGTGATATATGGTTCTGGGGTTGGATGGTGCTGTTGAAGAAGCCTTGCTGAGTTGTTGCAGTGCACCTTGTAGATAGTACAAACTGCTGCCATTTTGCATTGGTGGTGGAGGGATTGAATTTTGAGGGTGGTGGATGATAATTCTCAGATAATTAATTGTGGAGGATTCAGTGATTGTAATGCCATTGAATTCTAGAATGAGAGGTCATAGTCTCAGGGAAAAGGATAAAACATTTAAAGAAGAAATGAGGAGCAACTACTTCTCCCAAAGGTTCGTGAATCTGTGGACTTCACTATCCCAGAGTGAGGTGGATGCTGGGACAGTGAGTAAGTTTAAGGAGGAGTTAGACAGATTTTTAATTGGTAATGGGTTGAAGGGTTACGGAGGGCAGCATGGTAGCATTGTGGGGGCAGCACGGTAGCATTGTGGTGGGCAGCACGGTAGCATTGTGGATAGCACAATTGCTTCACAGCTCCAGGGTCCCAGGTTCGATTCCGGCTTGGGTCGCTGTGCGGAGTCTGCACATCCTCCCCGTGTGTGCGTGGGTTTCCTCCGGGTGCTCCGGTTTCCTCCCACAGCCCAAAGATGTGCAGGTTAGGTAGATTGGCCACGATAAATTGCCCTTGGTGTCCAAAATTGCCCTTAATGTTGGGTGGGGTTACGGGTAGGGTGGAGTTGTTGACCTTGGGTAGGGTGCTTTCCACATTGCAGACTAGATGCTAGTGTTGAAGTTGTACTGCAACAGCTTCGCTGGGGTGCAGCTGGTTCTGGAGCACAGGTCCATTGCCAGAATGTTGTCAGGACCCATAACCTTTGCCGTATCCAGTGCCTTCAGCTGTTTCTCGATAACACATGAAGTGAATCAAATTGGCTGAAGACCGGCATTATGATGCTGGGGCCTCACGAGGAGGCTGAGATAAATCATCTGTTAAATATTATTTTGGAAATCTTTTTATTATAATTTTAAATTATTTTTATACAAAGCAAACGATAATACAGAATAACAACCAAACAGTAAGACCCCCCCCTTCCTTCCCCTTTCAACACTATAGCCTCACGACTAAACACCCCCATGCCCCCTGACAGCTAACAGTGACCAACTCTTTAAAATTCATTATAAATGGCTGCCATCTATAGTAAAATCCTTCCACCAACCCCCTCACAGTAAACCTGACTTTCTTGATGTGCAAAAAACAGCATCAAGTCACCCAGCCACACTGAGGCACTTGGCGGTGTACACAACCTCCAGCACAAGAGGATCCGTCTCCTTGCCACTACCGAGCCAAAGGCCAGGATATCTGCCCCTGTCCAGAGCTCTGGTACATCCAAAACCCCTAAAATTTACACCAGTGGGCAAGGCTCCAATCCAATGCCCAGGATTCCCAACAGTATCAAAAAAGGACCTTCAGCAGACTAACTTTGAGCACCAGAACATGTGTGCATGGTGCGCCCGCCCTCTCGAACACCGATCATATCTATCCTCCACCCCTTCGAAAAACTGACTCATTCTTGCGTTCATGAGGTATGCTTGAAACTATACCTTTAGCTGGATGAGACTCAGCCTCGCACAAGATGAGGTGGCATTCACCCTCCTTAGTGCCTCGCTCCAAATCTCCTCTTTCAAGATCGACCCCAGCTCCTCTGTCCACTTACTATTCGCCACTTATGTGTGAAGATGTTTGTAAATGCTTAAGCCTTGTCTTTTGTACTGAGGATGAGGATATTTGGAGACCCGCCTTTTTTAGTTAGTTGTTAATTGTCCACCACCATACAGAACTGGATGTGGCAGGACTGCAGAGTTTAGATCTGATCCATTCGTTGAGAGATGACTTAGCTCTGACTGTCACATGCTGCTTATGCTGTTTGGCATGCATGTAGTCCTGTGTTGTAGCTACATCGGGTTAGTATGTAATTTTTAGGTATGTCTGGTTCTGCTCCTGGCATGCCCTCCTGCACTCTTCATTGAACCAGGCTGCTCTCCCAGCTTGATGGTAATGGTAGAGTAGGGGAATACCAGGCCATTAGCTAATAAATTGTGATTGTATATAATTCTGCTGCTGCTGATGGCCTACAGTGCCTCATAGATGCCAGTTATGAGTTGTTAGATCTGTTTGAAATATGTCCCATTTAGCAAGATGGGAGTGCCACAAAATACGATGGAGGGTATGTTCAGGTGAAGACATGACTTTGTCTCTGTAAGGAATATGCGGTGGTTACTCCTACCAATACTATCATGGACAGATGCACTCCAGGACAGGTAGATTGGTGAGGACAAGGTCAAGTAGGTTTTTCCCTCTTGTTATTTTCTGGACCAACTAATGTACCAGTTGAGCAGCTATGTCCTTTTTTTTAAATTAAGGGGCAATTTAGCATGGTCAATTCACCTAGCCTGCACATCTTGGGTTGCGGGGACGAAACCCACGCAAACATGGGGAGAATGTGCAAACTCCACATGGACAGTGACCCAGAGCCGGGATTGAACCTGGGACCTCGGCGCCATGAGGCTGCAGTGCTACCGCTGCACCCCCGTGCTGCCCCCAAGCAGCTATGTCCGTTAGGACTCAGCGAGCTCATTCAGTAGTGATGCTACCAAGCCGTTCTTGAAGTCCATCTGTGCCCTTTCCATCCTCAGTGCTTTCTCCAAGCGGTGTTCAACATGGAGGAGTACAGATTCATTTGTTGAGTGGGAATGGTAGTTGGTATGCAGGAGGCTTCTTTGCCCATGTTTGATCTGATGCCATGAGACTTGAGTTCCAGATTTGATGTTGAAGATTCCTAGGGCAACATCCTCCTGACTGTGTATCACTCTGCCACCACCTCTGATGGGTCTACCCTGTTGGTAGGACAGGCCATACTCAAGGATAGGACTTCGGGATGAAGGTATGATTGCGTGAGTATGACTATGCCTGGCTGTTAGTTGACTAGGTTGTGAGCAAATCTTCTAGTTTTGGCACCTAGGTGTTAGCAAGGAGAACTTTGCAGGGTCAGTAGGGCTGGCTGTACCGTTATTGTTTCCAGTGCAACGGGCGATGCCGGTGGTGTGGCCAGTTTAATCTCTTTTAGACTCTGTTGTGGTTTGCTATAACGAAGTGACTCTGAAATGGGCTAGCAAGTCAATCACTGGGTCTGGAGTCACAAGTAGGCCAGACCAGGTAAGGATATCCTTAGTGCAAAAGACGAGGCTGAAGCATTTACAACTGTCTTCAGACAGAAGTGCCAAATGGATGATCCATTTTGGCATCCTCGTGAGTTCCCCAGCATCATGATGCCTGTCTTCAGCCAAGTTTATTCACTCCACGTGTTATCGAGAAGCAGCTGAAGGACATTAGTAAACCAGATGTTTTTTTTCTAACTACAGGCAATGGTTTTGTCATTACTATTGGACTAGCTTTTATTTCCAGATTGATTGAATTTAAATTCCACTAGCTGCTGTAGTGGGATTTGAACCTGTATCCCCAGAGCATTAACCTATGGCTCTGGATTACTAGTCCAGTGACATTATCACTCACCACTACCTCCCCATGAGGATTGTGTTTCAGCTCTTTTATGCTTTTCTGATTCTATGAACTCATGGATTGCTGAGACTAACTTCCTTGTGACATTGTTTTTCAGGGTTGCTGAGATATTTCATTGAACAGTAGTTTTTCCAATCTGGTCAACATGCAGTGGTTTAAATCTAGACCTGATTGTGTCTATGATGTAAAAAGGTTAATCTTTGAGGACCTGAGACTTGGCTAATTGGATGTCGACTGGCCATTTGGAGTTTGTTTCATGCCAATTCGGAGCCAAAATTATCTGTGGGACCTGGGAAGCAGTGGCCAGAATTCTCCAGTTGTTGCGATACAATTTCACTGCCAGCAGCCTAACCCCACCAGCGGGTTTCGCGGTGGTGTAGGGTGGTTACAATGGGGAGTCCCACTGAGAATCGGTGGAAAGATAGAATTCCACCACCGAGAAACACGTGGCTGACGGACTGGAGAGTCCCACCATTGTCAGAGGGTAGGTAAAGATCTAGGTTCTTCAAAAATGGGGAGAAGGGTATGACATTTTTTTTAAAAAAAGGCAATATTTAACATAAGGCCACGGTAAAAGGAGAAAAAGGAACTTTCTACCGGCATTGCACCTGTAGGTGGAGCTGTGTCACATTACAGTGAGTGAAGTCCAGTTCTGATTATGCCTGTTCTGTGCATTTGTATGATAGGCTGGCCACTGGAGGCTATTCCAAATTGCTCAGAAAACTCAAGGCCACAACCAGTCTGGGTGAGACCTCCTTCCCTTGGGATTGTCTCTTCCGGTACTCAGTCACTGGGCCACTCAGCATGCGAGCAGGCCAGTTTTCCACCTTACCAAAGTGGCTGAGCAGTATGTTTCCTTCAGAAATTGGCGACAAGTTTGTGATAAATGTTCAGTGAATTTGAAGCATTACAAACGAATGTATTTTATTAATCATTTGTGAATGTCATGAAGTGTAGAGGTTGTTTACAAACCCACTTTTTGAAGCTGTTTATAAATTTCCAACTTATGAGGAATTAATTTCATTGTAAAGTAATTACATTTTGTGAATGATTCAAATGACTAATTTATATGTTTAACACCTTAATTGAAAATGGTTGGTCCTGAAATGAACCCATGTTCACAAAGATCTTGTGTGCCTATTTATTGTACAAAGGTGTAAATACTATGGGCCCTTGATAGTATTCAGTGAACCGGCTTTTATAAATATTAGCTGCGATCCAGTTTGTTGCCGTTATGTCCAGGCTATAGTTCATCCCAATCTGAACCTACCGAGTATAATAATAAAGATAATGCATATCTCATGTTCACATGGCAAAATGAGAAGCAATACAATGAGGATCAAGAACAGGCATAATAAAACAAATATCAACCTCAACTGAGGTAAATGTGAGGTTATGTTTGCCCTTTGAGAAAAGTTATTGTCAGTGTAAACTTGGACAATGTCCTATTTCAAAGAAAAAATATAGCCTTGCACTCACCCACATGAAAGCACTGCGTGCATAATGTAATTTGAACTAAGCAAAGTAGTAGCCTGCATCTACAATTATCAAATGTACATATTTAGGAAAAAAATATATAATGTCCTGTTTAGGAGTTTAAAAGGTAGTTTTTAAAAATTTATTTTCCAAGCAATGGTACAAATTACTCTGTTGTCGATCACTGCTATGTTATACACATTGTGTGGCAAAAGCATATTTCATACACAAAAGTAATGCATACTTGTTTTGAAAAGCACTTTCATTTGAAGTAGGTCAGTAAACGCTGCAGGATATGACACAATACTTGGACTGACACATGTTAATGGCATCTGCTCATCTGAACTCCATTACTACCAAGTTGGCTCTAGATACTTGAATTGAATGGTCTGGTTCCACCCTCTTAGTCAGTTTGTTCATGATCCAAATTGGCATCAGTTTAATTGTCTGGTCCTTCAGTAATTTCGATAATATTAGAATTTAACTGAAAGATGGAGCTAATTTACAACAGTTCAAAATGAAACAGTGTTTTTATTGAAGCAATGACGCATTACTGATTGCATTGTTTGCCACTGAGCCAACAAATCATACTAGAACAGTGCTGTAGTTGGATAACATTAAATTTTGTAGTAATTTTATTCCAGCAAATTATAAACCTCCGATATGATAGATATGAAAATCTTTACTTACTGTCTATGAAACTTGTATTAATGCAGAGTAGGTAGATGGGCAGCCTAGTCCCATGTTTTTCATAGCGCAGCTGTGAAACTCGCTAAGAGGGGCATATGGGAGTTTTAAAAATATTTTGTCAGCTTTTGCCTGCTCCCTTTGGGGGAAACCTATAAGATTTCCCTCCATGATGAGTGGTTGGGGATTTAGTTAGGGTCACCTTCCACCACCACAACCAACCCGGTTTAACTTGATCTGTGGAGGAGATGAGGCCGCACAGAGCAATACCAACTGCTGGGGGGGAAGACAAGCAGGCTTGTAGGAAGAGTTCTTTGTTCTTAAGGGCAACACGGTAGCATTATGGATAGCACAATTGCTTCACAGCTCCAGGGCCCCAGGTTCGATTTCAGCTTGGGTCACTGTCTGTGCGGAGTCTGCACATCCTCCCCGTGTGTGCGTGGGTTTCCTCCGGGTGCTCCGGTTTCCTCCCACAGTCCAAAGATGTGCAGGTTGGGTGGATTGGCCATGATAAATTGCCCTTAATGTCCAAAATTCTATAACCTAGGACAAAAGTTCGGCACAACATCGTGGGCCGAAGGGCCTGTTCTGTGCTGTATTTCTCTATGTTCTAAGAGATTCTACCCCCTCAGAATCTTCAGCGAGCATTGTACCAACTTTTATATCACTCAAGAGCAATGCATGAGTTAAGTGCACTAATGTAATCACAGAAATCTGTGCCCTTGTGGATGGAAGACTTGGACCTCACTGCCCAGCCAAGACTGGATTGTCTGTGACAATCAGTTTTATGTGACTGGAACTTTTCAAATGCCACAGGTGCCAAATGTTGTCAGTCAGAAATCACAATCATTTATGCATTTCTGCATAAGGGAGGTTGCTGGAGCTTTGTTGCTTCAAAAAATAACTATGACCAGACAGAGAGCTCCAGGATTTGACCGGATTGTGGGATTTCCCATTGCCCAGGAAGCCAATTACTGCACGTGTAGCCATGCAAGTTCTTCATTTAAACATGAACGTATTCAGGAATTGGAAAGAATTATTTTTCTTCAGCTTGGCTGGGAACGTCATTATTATGCTGATGAATACTTCCTATCCAGGGGGTTGCCATGATGATTTTCGAATGAACCCAGCACAATGTGCATGGCTGGCTACTCAATGACAAGGGATACCCTCTGATGCCATAGCTGGTATGTCCAAGACAACTGTTGAGCACTCATACAGTGCAAAAGACTCTGGCATTAGGAGAATCATTGAGCAGATGTGTGCCTTAACTGGTTCCGAAGTGCCCTGCACTACACAGCTGATAACGTTTCTGGATTTGTGCTAACTTGCTGCATGTTCCACATTCTGATGATCATGCAAGACCACCTGTATCATGCCAGAAGGTGAAACACAGCAGGGGGAAGAAGAGGAAAGGGGACCAAGGAGCACACACAAGGATTTCAGCTAAGTGGGCTGTATTTGGGAGGGATATTCGCTGTCATCAGTGAAGACTGCTTTTAAGAGACATCCTCTGCAATCAAACTTTGAAGTACTGTTGCCAAACACCTTTCCATTTGGGCAGAGGATTCATCTAGAGATCCATCATCTGTAATCAATCTTTACAGCCCCATCCTTCTCCTTGAACAAAACAGTAAGACCCGTTAATTCCACTACCACCCAATCACCATAATCACCATTTATCCATTAAAAGCAAACAATGAAAACATTACAATAACAAACGGCAATAAGAAATAATAAACTACTCTGCTTACCCTCAGTGGTAATCCTCTGTAAGTGCGACTACAATGTATATCTCTGGTGGCAGCAGCATTTGAGGTGGAGGGCTGCTAAAAATCTGAAGATATCAATTCAGATGGCTCCCTATATGGCTAGAGAGGCTGTGGTCTATGGTGGCCTTGCCTCAAACTGAAGGGTCTCAGCATAAGCTTCAGCAGTCTGGACCATCTGGCTGATAGACAACTGCGAAGGTAGAAGCAGAGGGCCGAAGGAGGGACCATGAATGATGGCGGCAGGAGAGAGGTAGGTTCCTGCTCTCTGATTTCCATGCTGGAGGACAGATGTCTGAACAACAAAGACTCTCTGCAAGGCCCTTTCAATCAAGGAGCCCAGAGCTGCTATGGCAGCTGCCTGAGCTTTTATGCAACACTGACTTCAGTCAGTGAGTAGCCAGCCATGCACATTGTGTTGGGTTCATTTGAAAATCATCATGGCAACCTCCCTGGATAGGAAGCATTCATCAGCAGAATGATGACGTTCACAGCCAAGCTGAACAGTGAAGAAAAAGACTCCGCAGGTCACTGAATTAAATTGGCCAACTTTACATGCTGGAGAGGGTAGGTTCCACGCCCCACGACAAGTCAACAACCAAGTTTGAGGTGGACTCCTCCATCCCCGTGCTGCATGAGCATCAAACTTCTCTCTTTTTAAACCCATCAGTCTTCTTCTGTAGCTTGGCTCTTTAAGGTCTTATAGAATCTTCAAATTCCTACAGTGAAAGAGGCCATTCGGCCTATCAGGTCTGCACTGACCCTCTGAAAGAGCACCTCACCCAGACCCACTCCCCCGCCTTATTCTCGCAACCTCATAATCCTGTCTGACCTGCACACTAAGGGGCAATTTAACATGGCCAATCCACCTAACCTGCACATCTTTGGACTGTGGTAGGAAATGGGAGCACCCGGAGGAAACCCACGCAGACGAAGGGAGAAACTGTAAACTCCACACAGTTACCCAAGGCCAGAATTGAACCCGGGTCCCTAGCACTGTGAGGCAGCAGTGCTATCCACCTTGCCGCCTCTGTGAAATTTCTGCAGCAGAAGTAGTATGTGACCTTGCTCTGCAGCATCTGTGTTCTCCCTTCTATCCAGCATGGCTGCAGCCAACTAGCACCTGGGCATTTGGCAGTGAAGATTCCTGTTCAAAATTATCCACTAAGTTATACAGGAATGGGGGCCACTGAGCTGCCTGTGACAGTGGTCGCAATTCATGCGGTGCCTTCTTCCGCACTTTCTTCATTCACTTCCTTAAGGAGGCAAAGTGACTCTTCCTCTCCTCGTTCCTCCAGGGGCACAGCAGGGTGAATCTTACTCCTGGGAGTCTGAAACGATAAAGCTAGAAGGGTTAGGGTAGAGTGCATGTGGTGACTATAGGTGGATATTTGTGAGGTGACCATACAAAGCTTGTGAATGGGGATCGGTTTGGGGGATTAGGGGTTAGGAATTATTGTGGAGGATATGTAACAAAGCTGGAGTGGCTACATATCTTTCAATATTGTTCTGCCTATGACCACAGCGTCTGCCATCCTACTCCCAATCACTGAAAGAACTGCCTCCTCAAGGGAATGACTATGTAGAGTTGTACTTCCCTTCGCCCAGTCATACCCTGCTGCCGTTCTGTTATGTGCTATATTGTCCTGCAGAGGAAAGTGTGGTGATTGTAAATGAGTGTATTGATAGCTATGTTTGTATGTTCGGCCTCACATGGCTGAAGAGTTGTGCAAACTGTTCTGAGGTATGAGTAGTCACTATGAAGGATGCATTGTCAGTGTATAGTTAAATGGGGGGTTCAAAATGTTGAGGTTGTGATGTTGCTGGTGGCACAGTTATTAAGAAGTGTGTTTCAGAGATGTGAGCTTGTTTCAAGTCATTCAATTTTGTGGCATTGGAGTCACGTCCTGGGGAAAGGACTCCAGGCTGTGACCCCCTTGGCAATCTCCTCGCACATCTGCTGCATGAGTTGTCTCTGTGGCTTGAGGGTAGTGTACAGGACATCCCATATCTAGAGCGCTAGTGCTGCCTCTGAGAACCGTCTAGGTCGGTGAGTCATCCTGAGATGTGCTGTTGACCTGCTGTTTCCGTTTCCCTGTCAGCCAACACCTTCCAAACCCATGATTACTACCATCTAGAAGGGCAGGAGCAGCAAAGACCTGGTAACGCCACTACCTGAAGGTTCCCCTCCAATTCACTCACCGTCTTGACTTGGAAATATATCGCCATTCCTTCACTGTCACTGGGGCAACATCCTGGAATTCCCTCCCTAACAGCACAGTGGGTGTACCTAGACCTCAAGGACTCCAGCGGTTCAAGAAGGCAACTCACCACCACCACCTGAAGGGCAACTAGGTATGGGCAATAAATACTGGCCTAACCAGTGATCCCCACATCCCGTAAATTAACTTTAAAAATATTATCAGCGGAATTTCATGTGTGGAGACATAACTTGCAGTGCTCTGCTTTATTGTCTACAGGCACGTTTAAATATGGTCAACAACAACCAGCCCAAGACTGCAGTCTAAATCCAGATTTGAAACAGATTCATTTTATTAGCACAGCACCCACTTAGTTGTTGTTTTCACCCTTACCCAAAATAACATCCAACGAGTTTCTCAGACTACAATATTGTCCTGAGTGTTCCACAGAGGCCTTTCTTATTTATCATTTTCATTGGCAGATATAGAAATCAAGGGAATAATATTAAGATTTGATAATACTGTATTGAGCAGGGAAGAGGCATATGAACAATTGGCGACAAGGATCTTGAAAAACTGCAGAAGGACATCGACTATTGTGGCATATATGTGCCAAATGCAGCTCAGTATAGAAAAATGTTAAGTAATATACATTTTGAAAGTAATAATAATGGAAGAAAACACACAGGAATATGGGGCCCTTGAGTGTATACAACCAGGTTGTTAAAGGTGGCAGTATAAATAGATTATTCTTTAATTGGATGTAGAATTACTAGCAAGGCCATTATTTGTTGCTCATCCCTAATTGAGAAAGTGGTGGTGAGTTGTATTCCGTTTGGGTAGTGGCACCGACAATATGAGTTCTAAGATCTTGACCCAGCCCCAAAAGGTAAGCCCCTAAAAGGACAAATGATCCTTTTAAATATTTTTCCCTATTTCCATGAATGTGTTATTCTGAATATATTCATAAACTCTAGTTTCCTCCTCCAATTTTTTCCCCAAGATACTACTGGAGATGCGGACCTATAAGATTGTCAGAATAACACAGTTGTCAAACATTATGGGCGAGATTCTCCGTCCCGCCGTACCCATTTTCTGGTGCAGCGCTCTTCCGCTGGCTGCGGGATTCTCCATCTGGCTGCCAGCCAATGGGGTTACCATTGTGGGCACCCCCACGCCGTCGGGAAATCCACGGGCGTGAGTGCGCTGAAACGGAGGATCCCGCCAATGGAGAATCCAGCCCCAGGAGTTATGAAAATGTCACACTTGCTCAAGAACCCTAGTCTATCAACAGCTGTTATAGTTACACCAATAAACCAAAGGATTAGGCATAGTTTTCTGAAGTTCCATATTAATCGTCACTATTTCCCACTGACTGGCTATGTAATTGTGCAATAGAAGAGAGTCCCTTTATTCAGCAACATCGCAAGGCATCAACTGAATGGCCTGGTTGCGCATTTACCAAAGTAGAAAGTATTGCAAAATGCTGTCTCTAGGCTGCAGAGGTTATCTTAATAAATCATAAATAAATTTGTAGCCAATTCTGGGTCACTTTTGCGAACTTCAGGAAAATAGTTCAACAGCCAGTCTCTCAAATACGAATCATGGTCGGATGCTGTCACAGAGTGTTTACATATACAACCAGGTGTAAAAACAAGCTGTTTCATGTTCTGCTTATTCTGATCTGTAATCATTTTGTCTATTATCTTACATTATATTTACTGCCACCAACTCTAATAAATTGGTATATATGAAGGCATATTGTATAAAGCCTTTGAACTGCTGAGATCCAGTGGCACCCTTGTTATAATGCAATGGATGCATTATGTTTATTGTTTGATATCATTTTACTATCTCAACTTAATGACCACGGTGGCACAGGCTAAAAGGGAAGCCTTTGTCAAGTTTTCTATGTAACATTGTGCCTTTTCTAATGAAGAATGTCATGCTAACCCAATCTATAATTTACTGTTCCAGACCTCTCAAAGTAAGCTGAGATATTTGAAGTTTTACAGAGGGGTGCATGGACTCTTGCTATAGTGATCTCAGTGTTAATTGCATAATGCTGCTGGAAATCCCAGATGTACAGGCCAAGAGTCCTGGGAGCTGGGTGAGAAAAGTAACTTTGATGAGGTCTAGAAACGAGGTGGTCATGGATCAACTGCCTTGATACATCTTGCCCTGTTTTCCTGGCCTTTAAGTTCAGCCAGGGAGTGGAATGGATGTTTGATGCACAATGCCATCTTCTATGCCCCACTGCTGAATTTTACCCTCCCTTTTTCCCTGATTCCTAACAATCTAAGGGAAGGGAATAAATCTAAGGAAAGGGAAGGGGAGCAAAATGAAAACAGATGATACTGCAAAAACTCAGCAAACCTGGCAGCAGCTGTGAAGAGAGAAACTGAGTTAACAGGTGGAATTCTCCATTTATGAGAATAAGTGCGGTGGTGGGTGGCATCAGTGGCACCTTTCCCACTGGCCAGTATGGCAGGATCCCGCACCAGATTCTGCACTTGGAAGCTCATTAATTATGCACAGGTGCGTTCCCCTCCACCGCTGTCAGCTGAGAGGTTCGAAGCTCCTGGCACCATACTTAAACACCAGTCCAGCACACATGTGTCACTCCTTCCAGCTCACCTGGCCCCTAGAGATGCTCCCAACATGCCAGGAAGCCAGAAGCAAAAGGTGATTTGCCAGAAGACCGCATCTGCCTTCACTGCCAAAGCTGTTATTTGAGGAGTTCCGGCACAGAGGCTCTACCCCAGGGATGGCTCAAAGAAGCACACCAACCTCACCTCTCCGACCTGGGTGGCCGTTGTCCAGGAGGTCAGCGCCCCTCGTACCTTGCGACGTAGCACCATCCAGTGCAGGAAGCAGATGAATGATCTTATCCACTCCGCCAGGGTAAGTCCTCTCCCACCTTCCTCCACTATCAAAATACCAACATGGCAACATGTACTCAAATGGCTACTCGCTTCGCAAATCTCACACATTCATTCGCGGGGGACACATATCAACACTTTCTGTCTCAACAACTCTTTCACAACACCACTCTCCTATCTGACTTGTTGCTCACACTCTAATCTCTGTCCCTTCTGGGTAGATCACACCACAAACAGAGAACATGCATTTCATCCAACCTCTGCTCCAGCCCCTCTGATCATATGTATTACTTTTATCTCCATACAGGCCAAATTCGTGAAACAGAAACGTCAACGAGCTCAGACCAGAGGAGGGATGGCAGAGATCTTCACCATCAGTAAGTTCGAGGAGGCTGCAGCAGAGCTTGTCGGTGAGGACAGGGGTCACTCCTGTGGCAACGTAGAGCTTAGCCTCTCACAACATTTTACTACGGATCTCAGCTACATAATTTCACTGAATCCTGCAATTCAGTGAGTGCAATGTACTTTGATTTAGCTTCAGCTCATCCACTAAAATTGTCCGTTTGTATTTTCAGGTACCAGCAGACCAGGACCAGCCAGCCAGCTGAGCAACACCCCGAGCCCCCCAAAGCATGTCTGAGGATGACAGTGCTCAGGAACAACCGTCACGGCGCTCACCTGCACTCTCCACCAGCGCAGAGGCACACGCACCTCAGTGGGGCCATAGTTCAAGGTCAGACTTGGATCACCTTCTGAAGAACAGCTCATTGACACGCCCCCACAGCAGTTGGAGGCAGATACAGCTCAGGTCTCTGGCACTCGGAGGGCTGCTGGAGACAAGTCACCCACTCAGTCTCAGTCAGATGATGACCCTCTGGAAGTGGCTACCAGATCGCTGGTGGCAAATGCAGGCAGCGGAACATCGGGCAGTGCTTCGAGAGTCTCTCAGCAGACTACAGCGCACGATGGAGGAGTCCATCTGCATTCCTTCTGCTGTCCTGGCTCCGTTGTGGGAAGGTTTGTAATCTAGTAGGTCCTGCAGATTTGCTCTCTTGCCGCCCACAGGGAGGATGAGAATTTGCCGGACACCCTGGGGGCTTCCACTCCGAATACTCCAAGGGTGTGCAGCCACTCAGACTCCCCTCTGCCTGTGCCCACACCAACTCCAGCAGCACAAGCTACCGAGGGTGCTTCTGCCCCTGAGCAGGAGACCCATCTGAAGCCGGGCCCCTACATGGCTCGGGCCACCAGAGGACGCATGCCAAGATCATCACAGTCACCAGGACGTAGCGGTCAGCAGGCTGCCTCTGCCACTGCTGCAGATGTCACGGCTGCTCCAAGGAGTAGTGGTCGGGTTGGGAAAATTTTTAAAAAAGTTCCCTTTTAAGATTTACATTCATGTAATGTCGATCTCAGTGAAACTTGTCACCAGACCCTTGTGTGTTGTAAGGGAGATGTGTGTAATTCTTTATTAGGAGTGTATGATGGGTGAGTTTTCTACCCATAGACCTCAAGGGATAGCAATGACTGAGGAGCTCTCCTCACCATTGTAAGTCTCTGCATATCTGGGTTTCTGGTGTGTATCAGAGAATACATCCCTGCTGGTGGAATGTCACGTGATCTTTAGTGACATCAGCAGAGTGTTGTTTGCGTGGGCTTTAGTTCTCCATCTTAGATTGTGCGAGCAACATCTCCGAATAAACCTCTCATTGTGTTTGTAAGAAATCCAAGTGTGTGGCATCTCTAATCCTTTTCTCTTTGCGGCACACAGAATATAAGTTTCTGAACTGATGGTGTCCCAAACCAAGATGTGCACTTTAGGAAGAGAGCCCACGCTTGTCCGCATTTCCTTCCTGGCAGTGCCTACGTCCTCGTCTCAACTCACATTGCTGCATTCCTTGCTGGACTTTACATTGACAGAGTGAGCACATTACCCGGACACCAATGACTACAGCTAAAATAATAACCTAGTGAGTTGTAACCTCTAAAGTCCCCAGTGTGAATGCAGGACCCGTCCTCTCAGTGATGGTACAGCTATTCCCTCAGAAGTCATGAAATGGCTCAAAGGGCTAGAGGAAATGTCTCCTGATGATCGGACTTACTTTTGCTCCTCTTAGAACCTTTCAGCCATTAGGGCATCACAGACACGCCTTCCACGTCTCCTCCCCCCCCCCCCCCCCCCCCCCCCCCCCCACTCCATGACATCATGGTGCTCATGTTGTCCCTCAGCATCCCATGGACTTGCAACTCCCTCATTTTCATCTTCCAAGGAGGGTTCTTCCTCCTCCAGTTCATCCTCTGGCAGGCCCTCACCTCTCTGCATAGCCACTTGTGAAGGGCACAGCAAACTGCAATCATGTGGCAAACCACCTGAGTAGTTCAGGCATCTGAACTGCATCTTCAGAAGTCCTATGGTCTGCTCTATGGGGAAGCATGTGATGGCGTGAGCAGTGTTGTACCTTTCCACAGCTGGAGTCGGAGGGCATCGTACCAGTCATTGACCAATATTTAAGAGTAGTCTTCATCCCCCAGCAAAATCCCTGCAGACGTTATGCCTCTTAGAAATTCGCAGGCACCTGGGAATGACACATGATGAAGGTATCATGGCAACACTCAGGGTCCTGAGTGCACGTGCAGGTTGTGCTTGCGATGGTCACACATGGACTGCACATTGGCGGAATGAAAGCCCTTGCAGTTAATGAAAACGAAGGGCTGCTGTCGCACTGGTATAGTCAATTGCACCCTTACTCTGAAGAAGCCCGAGATAGCTGTGAAGCCCGTAAATCACTGATTCTGGCTACTCTCATTCAGAGGAAAGTTTACATAACCATGGGTCTTCCTGTATCGGGCATCTGTCATTTCCTTTATGCAGTTATATGTTACTAAGAAATGATGCAGAGGTCCCTATTCGAGAGGCAAGGAGGTAAGAGTGCTCCTGTCACCTTCGGGGCCACTGGCAGGAGGAAACCTCCAAACACACTCAGGTCTTCTCAGATCATGGTCTGGGGCGAATGGGATCAAGGGCTATGGGGAGAAGGCAAGGTAAGACTAATGAGTTGGATGATCAGCCATGATCGTGATAAATGGCGAAGCAGGCTCGAAGGGCCAAAAGGCCTCCTCCTGCTCCTATCTTCTATGTATGTATCATGTGGCATATGTGGCGGATGAGATCTCTGGACAATTGTAGCCTTGCTGTACATTGTCTCTCATTCATGTGGGTAGGAGACTCGGTGTGGTAGATCCTCAATGTGGCACCTCTTGTCCACTGTTTAGGTTTCTGCTCCTCAGCCTCCTGTTGATGCTCCGACTCCCCCTGGCCATGGCCCACGGGCAGTACCTCTAGCTGAAGCTACATGTACCGTCGCCTTTCTATCCTTAACCTCCTGCATCAAATGAGGATTTTAAGAAAAGCTCCTTGGACCATTAGATCCATTACCACTTTTGCTTCCTCTCGGAAAAGATATATTCCAAGACCAGAATGGTTAATGGGTGCAGAAAAGAAAGATGTGAATGAAAAACCTATGGGAAAAGTTGGGTAGTTAAGGTTTGGCAAACTAGATTGCATTGTTCCTCGTTGTCCCTGGGACTCAAGCAACCACATTGGGGTGAGCAGCATTCCATTCCACAGAGATGAGAACTTAGAACATAAGAATTAGGAGCAAGAGTTGGCCATCTGGCCCCTCGAGTTGCTCTGCCATTCAATAAGTTCATGGCTGATCTTTTTCATGGACTCAGCTCCACTTACCTGCCCGCTCACCATAACCTTTATTCCTTTACTGTTCAAAAATCTATCTATCTTTGCCTGAAAAACATTCAGTGAGCTAGCCTCAACTGCTTCCCTGGGCATGGAATTCCAAAGATTCACCTTTCGGTGAAGAACTTGTGCATTACATGATTGAACCAATATGGCTCTGATTTGGCATAACCATGAGTTTTCAGTTGGTCATAGTGAATGAATGGAATCTGTTTGGCCACTGATGAATGGCATTAATTGTTAACCCTTGGCTCCCCTTCGGTTGGTGGGGACATGGGTTGGCACGAAGTTGGCAGAGAGGCTAAAAAGGACCATGGGGATGAGTGGGGGCATGGGTTGGCATAGGGGATATGGGGGCTTTGGGGGTGGGTAGAGGAGCATAGGGTGGAATAGGAAGTATAAGGGGCTATGAGGAGTGGGCAAAGGGGCTTAGGGGCAGCTTGGTCTGGCATAGCAGGGGCATGGGAAGTGTGTTGCGAGGATAAGGGGGTATGAGGGCTGAAGGGCTGTTTTTTGTTTTGTTAATGTTTTAAGTAGCTTCACCAAAATGCCGGACCACAGAGCCCATCTCCCCACCCAGAGCATTCACACTCATTCCGGGGGTGGTGGACCCGATTTCTAATACAGCTAGCTCTGCCACGCCGGAATGAAAATACCTTCCCGGATACTTTTCCCAGGTCAGGTTGGCGGAGCCAGGAAATGTCCCATCTCTGTGCTCCCAACCCAGGAGCGAAAATCCAGGCCCAGCTTTCAACATGCATGAGTTGCAATGTTGCTTTTTGATGACATAAGGAGAAGAATTCCCGAGTGAAAGCCTTGATGTGTTTTCTTGACATGGAGGGAGAGGTGCCCACTGATTTTTTAAAAATGTTTTTCAAAATGGTTTGGGGTCCCAGTCATCTTTATAAATCATCCTACATAAATATAGTGCAGTATTTTGGGACAAAATATTGCTTAGATGTTCATGGCATAATCTTTCCAGTGCAATTTAAGTTTGTATTTTGTGGTGTTTGAAAGCAAAATAAATTCAATAGTAGTTACTATTATGGACAGTTAAAGTGCCACAGTTCTGCCTCATTACAATTAAAGTGTTGTGACTTCGGAATTTGAGTGTCTGGTTACAAAATGCATTTTCTGACTATCCCAGATGAAGCTCTTCCGATTTAAAATTTTTTGTCTTCAACTTTTTCATAAGTTGGTTTCAGGGCCAAAAATATACTCTTTCATAAACTTAAAACAACCCGAAAGTTGAATTTTCTCAGTCGACTTATAACCTACATATATTTATACAAAATCGTGAGCCTTGGTTTGACTCATGACCTGGACAGGACTTATATTTTTGAAGATTGGTAATTGATGCTCATGATATCACATAGGACGGTAAAATACCTAGGGCATAGTGAAATCAGAAAAGAGACATGTGAGACAGGGAAATCTGGACCTGGTAAGTAAGTTTGTATCAATAGTTCACAAGGAACATCTGTCATAGCAGATCTTGTGCCCAAACAATAACACCCTGGCTGCATACCAGGTATTTTCTCAACATGTTGGCAGAATCCTACATTACTGCTTTATGTGAAAAGGAGCTAAAGATGTCTCTGTTCAATTTTTGGTATGCTTTTATAAATAGTGCCTACTTTTAAGGGCCTTAGAGTAATGGTTTTGACTCTCAACTGAATATCGGAAACATTGTTTTTTTTGAATGAAGTGCTTTGCTGACTTCCTGTCTCAACCATGTAACAATAAGTTTTGCATAGAGTTTGCATCTCAATGCCCATCATTATGCCCTGTTTTATTTCTATTTTTAAAGCCCCATTGAATAGAAGTAACTATTAGTCTTTTATCATGTCAACTCCATTGAACGGATGGAAAGATTAATTGAATATGAACATGTCAGGCAAAGTGGGTGGCACGGTGGTTAGCATTGCTAACAGCACCAGGGACCAGTGTTCAATTCCGGTGCTGGGTGATTGTGTGGAGTTTGTACACTCTCTCCCCATGTTTGCGTGAGTTCCCTCCGGGTGCTCCAGTTTCCTCCCACAGTCCAAAGATGTGCAGGTTAGGGGTTAAGGGCACCGGGCAGGGGAGTGGGTCTAGGTAGGATTAACTGGGCCATTCAACCCCTTGACTTTCCAGGTGACCAAACAAATTGGGGGCTTTCCACCCCCCTCTCGATCCAGAGTAAGCCATTTCCGCCAAGAGGGATTATCCAACAGTTACATAGAAAGTACAGCAACCAGACCTCCCCAAGATGACTGCCAAACCCACTAACAAGATTAAACAAAGAAAAATCTGCAATCACTGTCAGCAAACTACCCCCCCCCCCCCCCCCCCCCCACATCCTCGCCCTCAGACACCACTACACCCAAATTTGCATACGGAATACAGCAAGGCAAACATAAAGAACTAAAACCCAGTTCTAATAAACCTAACCCCAAACAGGACATCAACACAAAGCTCATTATCTAAAACAGAACTACTATAATGAATTGCAGTCAATCCCTCTACTCTACTCCCGTTAGCTAACTTTTCGGCTAGCAGGTGGCTCCCACCCAGAGTGAAGTAAAATGCTAACAGATAAAACCCCAACAAAGTATAAAAAACCCTTAAAACAACAGGGAGCTATATATTTTCACAACAGTTAGAACAAAAACCCACATAAAACTAAACCCCAGATCAAAACCCAATTTTTAAAACATTCAACCCCAACAAGAACAGAAACATGCAAACATGAACAAGGAATTTCAACATGCCCATCCCCAATATCCAAAAACCTCAATCGCCCGAGCCCACCCCATGCATCTTTACAAAGGAATCAGCCTCCCCAGGCGCATCAAAAAAATAGTATTTTCTCTCAAAAGGCATTCTTGGCCACGCCAGGTACACCACCTCAAACTGGAAATGCTTTTCTACAGGTCTGCCTTGGCTTTGTTGAACACAGCTCACTTCTTTGCCAGCTCTGTTCCCACATCCTGGTAAAACCGGATGGCGTGGCCCTCACATTTGTAGAGGTGATGCTCCCTCGCCCATCTCGAGACCGGCTCTTTTTCTTTGAAGCTGTGAAACTTCCCGATTACTGCTCACGGTGGTTTGGCAGGACGAGGCTTCTGTTGGAGTGTCTGGTGGGCTCAGTCCAGCTCAGGAAGGAATGTGAGTCCACCCTCCCCCACCATCTTCCCAAACATCTCTACAAAATACTCTGTGGGAGTTGGGCTTTCCATCTTCTCGGGCAGTCCCACAATTCGGATGTTTCGCCTACTGGAATGATTCTTCAAATCATTCACTTTGGCCTTCAGCGCTTTATTCGCATTAGCCATCAGAGATATCTCCACTTCCAGAGGCAATCTGGATACCATGCCTTGTATCGTGGTTCCATGTACCTTTACTGTTTTGTTGGTCCTCTCCACAGCCAAATGGATGGGAGACAAGGCCTCTTCCATCAATTTGTGGAGATCCCCCAATGCAACCTGTCAGCGTTTGTCAAATTCTGTCGATCTCGGCCATTAGTGGAGTGCTAGAGGCTGCCTCCGTCATTTTTTCCACAATCGAGCCCGAGAGGCCTCCAACTCTGTCGACGAACTTCTATTTTTAGCCTTTTTTCTCCTGGGGTTTCTGGGCATTTAACCTATGTAGGTTCTTTATCCCATTAATATGTGCATTTTAAAATGAAAATGCCCCCTTAAACTAAGCAAAAAAGGCTAAAGGGAGCCACCTCATGCAAGCCTTCCCCCTATATAATGTCACCAGAATTCTACTGTCTTTTATCCATTTGTACTGACTTAAACCATAAATGTGTCTCGCTGGTATTTTCTTAATTAATCTTCTTATAAAATTTCAATAATTATCCCATAAATAAGTGCTATTATCTTCAATGAAAATGTTGGGTAGCAACTGTCAGCTACTAAAAGCTGCATACGTAAAACCTTGAACATAGAAAATTCACAAGGCACTACACAGATAGACATATGGAAAATGAACAACGAGATGGGAATGGTGGGATTAAGAAAGAACACCAAAAGTTTGGATAAAGGGATTGGGTTTTGAAGAAGTTTTTAAAGAAGGTGTGAAGTAGATAAGTTTTGGGGGGTAATTCTGAGATGGGACTCAGGTGGTTGAAGGCAAGAAGGTGAGAATGAAGCAATTGGGGATTGAACAAGTGGCCAGAGTCAAAAGGATGGAGACTTTGGGGAATGAGGGTGCTGAAAGACTGAAAGAGATTGCAGAGCTAGTGCAGGATGATGATCCGGAAGGAATTGAGGATATAGGTAAAAGTCAGTAAGGATAGGGTGATGAGTGATGAGATTTTCTGAGACAAGGTATATGCAGCAGTTTTGAGTATGATGCAGTTGGTGGAAGTTGAAAGACAGCCAACGTTCCTCTAAAAGCTCAGTTATGTAAAGTTGAACAAATGCGATTAAACCTGTGTAAAATTGAATCATTTATGCACCAAGATTATACATACATTTTTGTAAATTTACTCACCATTGACCAGCTAATCTGGGTAATGCTTTTTAAAAATAATTTCAGTTCAATTGATATCTACTTCAAATAAAAAGAATTTAATGCCATTTCTAATATTTGTATTTTGAAGGGTTGGAAAATCATGGATTTCAGACCATTGTTTTCAATGACATTGGCTAAATTTATTGTCTCCAGAACTATCTCTATGGGCGCGACTTAACGGAAAGGAAACAGAGTCCCTGCCGGCTTGGCAGTGCCACCTCGGCATCATGGCAGTGCCAGGGCAGCACCCAGTTGGCACTGCCAGGGTGTTAGGCTAGCAGTGCCACCGTGCCTGGGTGGCATCGGGGGTTCCAGGGTAAGTCCCTGCCCAGAGCCTGATCACCCAGAGGCCCCCAATCACTTGGGAGACCCCCTCCCCCGCCCGCAAGTGCCAGTGAGCCTGGTCAACGTTTCTGGAAACCAGAACTAAATGGCACCCGACCTGGGTCTCCAAGGCAAGGCCGTTCGATCCCTGGAGCTGGGTAGATCCAGTGTAGACCTATTTAAGTGAGACTAACGACTCACTTGAATATGCAGATCCAAATCGTAATTTTTTGTGAGATTTAATTAGATCTCGCGAGGCATGACGAGGTCGGTAAATCCCGCAAGAGGCCTCTCGTGAGGTTTACTGGCCTCGATGCGTCCTGAGTCGGGTGTGGCGAGGCTGTTAGATCGCGCCTATATGTTCTAAGAAGAAACAAATATATATATCTCCATTTTTAGGTTCTTAAACTAGCACAGGGCTAAATCGCTGGCTTTGAAAGCAGACCAAAGCAGGCCAGCAGCACGGTTCAATTCCCGTACCAGCCTCCCCGAACAGGCGCCGGAATGTGGCGACTAGGGACTTTTCACAGTAACTTCATTTGAAGCCTACTTGTGACAATAAGCGATTTTCACTTCACTTCACTTTGTCTTTGCTAAAGCAAATCAGGCCGTATAACCTGTCTCAGCTATGCTGTGCTATCAGGCAACTGTTTATTTATCCAAGGCTTCTAGATGTCACCCTTGTTGTTAATGTCTGCCAGACAGTAGTATGAAAAACAAGCTCAGCGTCTGAGTAGATTCTAATACTTTTCTTACTTTTAAATAGTGTAGGTTTTCTCTTGGCTAAACTCTTCTTATTATGCTTCTATGTAGTGCTAAATCTCATACTAATTATTTCATGCCATTCAGTATTAGATTTGCACCTCAGCAAGATTTATACTGCATTGTTGGATTCATTTATCTTTGTTACTCCTCCACTTTTATAAACCATGTGCAATACATCTTTCCATTATTAAAGTGCATTTCATAAATGTACGAAAATATGTAGTTAGCACAGTTGTAACAACTAATTAAATATTTACAAGTCCACTAAACTTTTTATTGCTCTTCTGTGCCAATAATTGACTGTTATCAGGCGTTAAAATGTTTGTGGTTGTTCAGTTACATGATTACCAGCTTTAAACAGTGTGTAAACTGGCAGAAGCTACTTGTCTATATATTCATACTACTTGAACATCGTGATGTTTTTCTTTGCTAGTAGACACTGGTGCAAGTATTATTGTAGTGTTTTTTTTGTAAATAATAAGTTATAGTTTGTAAGTAAATTTGAAGAGTTAACATCAGATTCCATGCTTGTCGAATACTGGAGTGATAATTGTGGATAGTTATTACTCGAGACTACAAAGCCCCATGTTGCCCATGCGGCCAAATGTAAACAAGTTCGACAACATACTTTAAACTCTAAACAAGTCTCTTGGATTTGAGATGGAATGTTCAGAATTAATTGAAAAGAAAGATAACCATATTTATGCCAACTAATCTGACAAAGCATCTTCAAAGATATTTTAAAACCCCAGTATCTGGTAAACTTTGTTTTTCCTGCTTTAATGAAGAGCTTGGTTGTTCGCTACTGATGAACTTTATGATTCTGAAACCAAGGAGAGGTTCTAAACTGACGTCTACAAAAAGAGATTACGTTAACAATATCTGAACACAATGGAAATAATTTTCAGCTTTTATGTAACGTGCCTTGTATCATAGAATTTGCAGTGCAGGAGGAGGCCATTTGGCCCATCGAGTCTGCACCGGCCCTTGGAAAGTGCACCCTACTTAACCCCGAATCTCCATCTTATCCCCGTAACCCAGTAACCCCACCTAACCTTTTTGGACACTCAGGGCAATTCACCATGGCCAATCCACCTAACCTGCACATCTTTGGACTGTGGGAGGAAGCCGGAGCACCCGGATGAAACCCAGATATGGGGAGAATGGGCAAACTCCACACAGTGACCCAAGCCGGGCATCGAACCTGGGACCCTGGAGCTGTGAAGCAACAGTGCTAACCACTGTGCTATCGTGCCACCCATTCAGAACTGATGGTCTCCATAAAATTAGGCCCTTCCTTTACCCTGACTGTCTCATATTGAGCCTTCTAGCACCTTTGGCTAAATTGTTTATGATCACTATTTCACAGTTCAGCTTCATTTGCAGGTCGTGTAACGTGTAATGTTCTAAATGCTGCATTGTACATAACTAGCTTTTCCTTAAGTCAGATCTTGCTAGAAAGGGGCATCTCTTGCTGTGAGCCATTAATTTTTTTTGTAACCCTTCTGTTCAAAAATATTTTGCGCTATAACTTAATGAAAGTGTGAGCAGATGATGGTGTGTTGAGAGCAACAGAACATCTAGGGCCTCAGATATTGGTAGGACCAGCAGTCATAACCAATGAGATTTATGAGTTGAGAAAGAAACCATGGAATGGCTGAGGAGTAGAATGATTTAGCGTCAAGTCAGATGCAGAAAGAGAAATAAATGGGCGAAGAAAGATTAGATTAAGATAGGGAAGTGGGTGGTCGCATACTTGTAATGTTACTGGATTAGTTAGACAGAGCCCTGGACTAATGCTCCAGAGACTTGAGTTCAGATTTCACCATTGCAGCCAGGAGAGTTTAAATATTGGAAAAATATGCTTGTCCCAGTAATGGTGATCATGAAACTACTGGATTGTTGTAACAACCTATTTGGTTCACTAATATACTAATATTCTTCAGGAGAAGAAATCTACCATCCTTACTTATTCTGGCCAACATATGACTCTAAGATTCACAATAAATGGTGGTTCACATCCCTAAAATGAGCAGAAAGGAAAGAAACAGCAAAGAAAAAAAAAAAATCGACATTTTTTTGAGTCATCAACAACAATTTATCACCTTGGGAATTGAGACTCCATAATTTAAATTATTCCATTTCTTGGTCAGAGATCACTAAAAAGGTGCTTCGGCTGCTCTTTACAATATATAGTTCTGAGATGAGAATACACAATTAATGTGTAAATCCAGCAAGTTCTTAAAAATAACTATGAAGCTAAGGATGAGATATTATTTGCAAGGAGCAAAATGCACAGCAGAATAAACTGATCAACAATGCTGGAGATTTGCAATTAAGAGTGAATCTTAAACCCTCAAGTTACTGCCCATTCTGAACATCCTGGGGGTTACACTTGACCAGAATCTGAGCAGCCAAAAAACACTATGGCTACAAGGACAGCTCAGAGGTGGAAATTCTGCGACTAGTACTTCACCTCCCAAAGTCTGTTCACCATCTACAATGTACAAGTCAGGAGTGTAATGGAACACCATCCATTTGTCTGGATGAGTTCAGCTCCAACAAGACAGAACATCCTGCCTGATCGGCACCCCGTCCACTATCTTAAATTCACTCCCTCCACCACAGTGCATAGTGGCAGCAGTCTGCAACATCTACAAGATGATTTGCAGCAAGCCTCCTTTGACAGCCTCCTTCCAAACCTGCAGCCTCTACCACCGAAGGACAAGGGCAGCAGATGCATGGGAACAGCACCATGTTGCAAATTCCCCTCAAAGCTCCACATCGTCTTAACTTGGAACGAAATTCCGGCAACTCCCTTCCTAATAGCACTGTAGGTGTACCTGTACCACATGGATTACAACAGTTTGAAAAGCCTTCTCAAAGGCAATTAGGGATGAAAAACAAATGTTATAACAGTCCATAAACGAATAAAAACAAGTATATTGTTTTAACCAGCTGTTTTTACTTTCGTAGGATCCAGCTCATTTCATCCACAGACTTTATAAGAGTAAAAATTAGAGAACAAATTGCTGAAATGTCTTTAATTCCTAAACATTTTAAATGAATTATAAAAGTTTTAAATACTGTCCGAAATTATCACGTCCCAACTTAGCCATGTTTTGTGGGCGGATTGAAGAACTGATGGTAGCAATATGGGTATAGACAGAAATGGGTGTAAATAGATGTGGCATTGGGTTTTTTGCTGTATTGTATTTAAATTTGCATTTATAATTAAGACTGTTTTCAATAGTTCTCGTGACATAAATTGAGGTGCACCAAAATTCAAACAGGCAGTCAAGCATTTATAAATGGAAACGCTGTCCTCTGTGGGATTTTCATCTTTCTGCTGTCCCTTTTGAGATGTAAATTGGTTGGCAGCAAGCCAAAGATTTCCCACATGTCACGTGAACTTCACATGCAGTTAGTGCACTTGTGTCAAACATGCTCAATTAATGCCTGCATATATTTGCCCACTAGGTGACAGTACAACTCTTCTGCCTTTTGTTATCATATGAGGATGAAGTTTACATTGTAGTTAAAAACAAAAAAAATGAAATAAAAATCATAATCCTAGAAACATAAAGTTCAAAATGTATTGATTAGTACTTTTTAAACTAAAAGTTGATAAGTAATCTGAAAGAACATCTGAACAAAGCTGTCTTTTGACTAATGAAGGTTATATCAATAAAATGTTGCATAAATCTTGAATACCTGTATTTATTGTGTATTGTCAACATTTCTGTTGTATTTAGATAGCTTTATATAGAAAGTTTGGTTTGTGGTTTTGGTAAGGAATACTGTAATTAGTACCAGTTTAAGCGCTGTAACAACTTCATTTCATAGGACGTTTTCTAGAAATAGGTGCGAACATTTGGCAAGTTTCGTTTTTCAAATATCATTTTAATGCCACAAATGTGAAATAGCATTATTTCAAAATTTTTATTCAATTTTTTGCATATTTGTTTGTAATTTGTTACAATGGCCAAATTACTCAAGTACAAAAATGCAGTTCTCATCATAAGACCAATAAGCTGAAGAATTATTTGCAACACAGCAAGATTAGTAACTATGTTAAAAAATGATTGTGAATATATGTCAGTACTGAACTTGAGCTGGTGTGAGTTGGTCTGTTGCTCAATAGTTTTTTGAATAATTATTTTGTGATTAACCAAAAATCCCAAAGTCTTGTGCAGAATAATTATGGTAGGGTGAGTTTCCTACAAATTCATACTTCCATGGTTAAGTAATCCAGAATGAATTTTGTAAACTGCAGATTGCTACCAAGCTGTTTTCTAACCGAAGGTTGGCTAGGGAAGCTGTTCTTCATGTTTGTTAATATCACTATGTAAATTGCTGCTGCATGCATTTAAGAGTACCTTATCCCTCTCACCTGAAAGTGGTTCCTTCTTAACTGAGATTGGGAATTTATCTTTTAGCAATCATAGGCACATACAGATTTTCTGCTGTTCTGTTGAATACAAGGCCTTTGACAGAATATTGCACACCTACTTGATGGATGTGCCCTCCAAAATGGGGTTTAGAAAGGAAATCCGCAATTGGATCCAACTGCACTACACAAACATCAGTAGTGCAGTTCCAATCAACAGGTGGGAAACAGAAAGCTTTCCAATTAAATCTGGAGTCAGGCAGTGCTGCCTTCTCTCTCATCCTGTTCGTGTGTTGTATAGAACCATTTGCTGATCACATCAGGAAGGATTCAGACATAATAGGGAGCGGAGGCATTCAAGTCATAGCCTTCTTGTACATGGATAACTTCACCGTCTTCTGCTTGTATTTGCCATTGGTACAGAGACTAATCAGCATCTGCAACCAGTTCGAACTGGCCTCGGCTGCCACGGTAAATCATGGCAAGAGCGAGGCCATGTTTTTAAGGAACTGGGCTGACTGATTTCTTGTCCTCTTCAGACGGCCTGAAGGTGCTGGGGGTATAGTTTTAATAATCTTTATTAGTGTCACAAGTAGGCTTACATTAATACTGCAATGAAGTTACAGTGAAAATCCTCCAGTCGCTACACTATGGTGCCTGTTCGGGTATACAGAGGGAGAATTCAGGATGTCCAATTCACCTAACAAGCCCGTCTTTCAGGACTTGTGGGAGGAAACTGGAGCACCCGGAGGAAACCCATGCAGACACTGGGAGAACGTTCAGACTCTGCACAGACAGTGACCCAAGCCGGGATTCGAACTGGGTGCCTGCTGCTGTGAAGCAACTGTGCTAACCGCTGTGTTACTGTGCCGCCTGCATTTTGGAGGGACCAGGGCATGCTTTAGAAACCAGAAAGAATGAGTAGGTATAATGAATAGGTATATATAGGTATGTGGGAGTGACATACCCTCTCCATTGCAGGTACAAACCTGGTCAACAGGTGCGAGGCGCACTCAAGTGTTACTATACATCGTGCAGGTCTGGCCCATTCCTCACTCCACTTCATCTGGGGGTCAAGAAAGGACCACGTTCAAAGGGAAACAATGTACAAATGTCTACATAAAGGGGAAAAAAACTTTTCCAACATCACCCTAATCCTGATGGCCACCTTTGTGTGTGGCTGCATCAAGCTGTGCATAGGTCCTTGGTACGCAAATACCATGTATCACTATGTGCTGAAGTTTCACCTGTCCCCAGTGTTGCGAAGGTTGCATCTGGCCATAGTGCTGCGGAATGTTCCAAGTAGTTGGACCATGCCGTACCACCTGACCCTCGTGGAAAAAGTTATGCAGAAACACCTTTGCCCACGTCCATCCGGCAGTGGTCTGCACGTAACATCCTCGAGGCCCTTCGGGAAAAGGAGATGATGGATTCTGTCAGATGGTTCACTGAGCAGACTGTCAAGGTCATTTGGCAGAATACCTCATCATCAGAACTTTCAAACAAGTACCAGGATCTAGCATGGCTGGTGGTGATAAAGTCCCTCCCCATCAGATCCTTCCTACACACCCGGAGTCTCAACCCATCTGAACGCTGCCCTTGAGGTGACTGTGGTGGGGAAAAGACTGTTGTCCACCTCCTTGTGGAATGTGCCTCTGCAAAGAAAGTCTGGAGAGAGATGAGGGGCATGATTCTCCCAGACCCACGCCGGGCCGGAGAATTGGCGCAACCGCGCCACCCCGACGCCGGCGCATGATTTTCCAAGGTGCGGAGAATTGGCACCATTTGCACTGACACGTTTGGCGTGTTGCCGGTCGCGGACCGCTGTTCGAGGCCGGGCTGCCGATTCTCCGGCCCGCATGGGCCGAGCGGCGGCACGGAAAAAGCAGAGTCCTGCCGGCGCCGTCCACACCTGGTCGCTGCCGGCGGGAACTCTGCGCGAAGGGTCTGGGGCGGCCTGTGGGGGGTGGGCAGGAGGGGGGTTCCGTCCCCGGGAGGGGCCTCTGATGGGGTCTGGCCCGCGATCGGGGCCCACCAATCGGCGGGCTGGCCTCTTCCACCCCGGGGCCTACTTTGTTGCGCGTCCAGCACCAGAACCCCCGCACCATGCTGCATCGGGGACGGAGCATTCAGTAAGGCCACCGCGCATACGCGGGTTGGCGCGTCGCCACTGCGCATGTGCGGGTTGGCACCACCCCCAGTGCATGCCAGGAAGTAAGGCTGGAGCGGCGTGAACCGCTCCAGTGCCCTGCTGGCTCCCTGTGGGGAACAGAATCGCTACTGCCCGCGCCCGTTTCGCGCCGTTATGAAATGCGACGGCATTCACGTCGGCGCGGACACTCTGTCCCGCGATCGGAGAATCGCGCCTGAGGTGTTTTTTGTCAAAGTTCATCACAAGGAGCACCGTGATGCAGGTATCTGTGCTCTACAGGCTGTTCCGAGGGACGCTCAATGAGACAACCATCAGCTGTTGTTGGAGGATAGTCAAATCGGTGAAAGCCATTCTTTGGTCTGCCTGAAACTTGCAGGTTTTCCAACTCAAAGTGTTGTCCCTGACCGAGTGCTGCAGATTTGCAAAGCCCAGGAACACGTGGTAAGGATTGTACTAAAGTGTGGGTCAACCACCGCAGAGCTAAAATGGGGGAAGGTTGCTGTCTAAGACCTTTCAGCCACAGTAAACTAAGGGGCGGGAATTGTATAGAGTCCTCTTGGACTGTATGCCACATATTGAATGTTTTCGTGAATATTACATGCATCACAATTGTATTGAATACAATTTGGTCTTGGTTGACAACTTAAATACCATTGCCCCATTTGTCATGAGCATTTTGAAATGACTGTGCTGTTTCTTTGACTATTTTGAGACACCTGAAGAGTGCAACATGATGTATGTAGGGAACCTGAATAGTATTGCACTTTGTGTGATGGCCATTTTGAAATATTTGTAATTTTTTTTCAGGTATTTTACAAATAAAGTATATTTCTACAACCAAATAAATGATAGCATCAGCACTTGCAACACTGGTTCATGCTTAGAAAATGATGAATTAAGAAAGATTGATACTTATGAGCCATTGCTTCATAAAATGTTTCATGGTACAGTTTTCAAGATGAACAGAGGTGTTTTCCTGTTCAATATTTATTCTTCAACCAACATCATTAGAAAGAGATTATCAGGGTCATTATCACATTGCAGTCTGGGGAACCTTGTGAGCAGTTTTGACTGCCACATTTCTTACATTACAACTGTGACTGCACTTCAGAAGTACTTAATCACTGTAAAGTACTTTGGAACATCCTGATGGCGTGAAAGGTGCTTTATGAATGCAAGTCTTCTTTTATTAATAATGGGGCAAGGTCTGTTGTCAATGGATAAATGCACAACAGTGAAATACCAATCTGATCGGACAGCTGTGACAATTCAAGTATACCTCAAAGGTTAGGAACATAGTTATATTTGTTGTTTTTGCACTAAAGTCTGGCAATTAACTCTGATCACGAGAAACACTTTTGTAGTCTGCTATAGATATTAATATCTATAAAACAGCCTCCAAAATGGTGTCACAAATCTTACTTTCAGGTTCTTTAAAGGTCCTTCCACAAATACTGCATACTCATTTTATATGAACATACAGATGAATATTAGGTGTAAATCTGCAATTTTTTTCATATGATTACTGCAAACTAGAGGCCACTTCTGGACCAGTAACTGACCTTAACATTTGATGAGGTGTTCAATGTGTGGAAATCTGGCATTAAAAAACTTTGACAGTTTCCAGGTCACTTACAACATTTTAGCCTTATTAGTTGAATAAAACCAGTTGGAAAATGTTATTGTTATATGTGTAAACTGGGTTTCTTTGATGATTGGAGCTGGAGGAATGTTAGCCATGTTATTTCTTAATCAACTTAAATGACCTAAAAACCAACTATTTTAGTGAAACATTTGAGGATTTGGAATAAGCTGCTGTGACAAGAACAGGACTGCATTTACATTTACGATGCCTATCTTTAAGGTACACAAATTTGATTCTATTATGTGAATTATCTTCTTGTCTGTGAGGGTGCGATTTAACGGGCAAAAAAGAGTCCCGTTTTGGGCACGTGTAGCGGGGTCTTTCCTTGCACCTGCTGCACCGAGAATGGCCCCGCTATCAAAAAGAACTCTTTCTGGCCTCGGTCGAGAATGTCCCATCGAGGTTGCATTTACTTCACTTTCTGCACTGATGCTCCCAGGAAGCAATCGGGTTGACATTCTTAAATGCCACCCTGATCACCCCCTCCCCCTCCCGCCCTACGGATGCCCCACTGCAGCCTCTCGACCCCCGACTGCCCAACTTACCTCTTCGGGGTCCTCGAGCCCCTCGTCACCCCACTTCTTAAAGGCAGGGCACCTCTGGGTCTGATCCCTGGTACGGGGAAACTGGCACCCAGGCACTGATAGCCTGGCACCCTGGCAGTGCCCATCAGCCTGGCAGTTTCACTTTGGCAGTGTCACCCAGTAGCACAGCCAGGGTGTCTGGATGGCAATGCCAAGGTGCCAAACTGGCAGTGCTAAGATGCCCAGGTGCCAGGAGTGTCAGGGTGCCACCCTGCCCAGAGCCCGACCACCCATGGGCCTCCTATATCCTGGGAGACCCCACAGGTGCCATTATGCCAGGTCTACGTTTCTGTGGACCAGGGCTAAACAATGTCATGGCGAGATCTCCCAGGTGCAGGCGTTCATTCCCGGGCCTCAGGAGAATCTTGTTTTGACGTATTTAAATGAGGCAAACGGCTCTCTTAAATATGTTAATCTGGATCTCGTCCAGTGCCGCCACACTAGGCCGAGATCTGTGCCATTGGCAGGGAGGCTTCTGTGCCAGGGATGAAGGGAGTGGTGGAGGGTGGCTAGCAGGTGGGCTGTGGAGTCGAGCTGGGGTGGGCGGGTACGCGGTCCAGCACTGCCAATGGCATCATTTCTGGCGCGCGCGCGCGTGTGTGTGGGGGTGGGGTGTAGGCAAACACATGGCTGCAGCTTGTCAGCAATGCGCATGTGCAGCACGGGACTTGACAATTCTCCAATTGTTGTCTGCGCGTTCCGTGGGTGTTTCACGTGGTGCCGATGCTATCCCCACACTGGTAGCGGAATCAGTGAGGGTTTCGCGCCAATTTTCCTGTCATGACTTAGCCTGAGGAACGCAGAATCCAGCCCATCATGTTTTAAACAAAAACCTTTGCTGCACAAAAGTTAAACAAAGCAAGTACTACTGATGTATGTTTCCTAAACCCTTACTAAGTATAGAAATCGCAAGAGGATAATATCAGTTTTTCTTTTACTTCCATCCAAGTGGAGATCTTTAGGGGACTTTCACTTCTGGAACCAAACCTATATGTGCCACAGCTCTCAGGAATTCACTTTGATTCTATTGCACAGTTCTCTGCATTCGAGATTATCAGATTTCTTGGGGTACTTCCACTACTATCCAGCTAACCAACATTCCAACTCTCCAAACAAAAGCAACAATTTAATTGTACATATGCATCAACATTCTTCTGTAGGATGTCCTATCAAAAGGCTCATCTGAATCTTTTGCAGCGGAAGCCATGTCTGACCACACCATTTAATGAGCTGACGTCTATGCTCTCCCTACCCCCTGCCCTAACTGCAGGCAACTCATGTCAAGTGTCTCAGCATGCAGATCCTACCTCTAATCTAACCTCTAGGATATGTGCAGCGTCTATATCTAACTGGCAGCTGCAAGTGTGAAGTCAAATGATTGTGGTTCTTCATCGTTGTCTTCTCACTGTTCCTCCATTGCCTGGTCAGGTGTCCATCGCTTGAATATTTGAAAGGAAAAAGGCACAAGATAATGGTAGTGGTCCTGGTGGGGGATGAGAGGTGGGGTACAGTAAGAGGTGCAATTTATACCAGCTACAGCTTGTAAGGGACGTGCGGAAAGTGAGATACGATAAATTGTTTTAGGTATGAAGAAACCACCACATTCAATGTTTTCAGCTTTGCTATTGACCTGGATCTTATGGGAGTCCTGGTGATAGTCAACATCCTCTCTTTCAGGTGTGCCTGTCACCTCGGGTTAGTTCCTGCTACGTTTCACCTTGCCCTGCAAGAGAGAGAGATGCGCATCATTGTTGCTCAGTCTGTTTGGGTGCTATGGTTGTCATGACAAAATAGCTGACAGTGTGTGCAGTATGATCTGTAATAGTCATAGCAACAAGATAGGTATCATTCACAGAATTTAATAACACTTTATGGCCCGTCCTTGTTAGTCTGTTGGACAGGATATCTAACTTTGTTCGGATGTGTCTGCACATTCAAACTCATGGTGATCTCACGGAGAGTCTGTATGGTCTAGTGGACTGGGATATTTGTATTATGCAAACTGATATCATCTTAAGATTCAAAAGTTGACATTAAAAATTCCATGTTGCATATATCAGTAATATTGTAAAATGCATGGTTTGCAAGTGAAATGAAAATTGGTGGGGTGTATTAATTCTAGTTGGCAATGCTAGTACAAATTATAAATAATAGATGAAACTCATAATTATTTTACAGGAAGTTGTATATAGAATGTAGTGTATTTTAATTTTGCAGAATGAAATGATAAATGTTAATGTGAGAAAACATTGTAATCTACACAACCTTTTTGTAAACTAAGGATTTTGCACTGGTGTAGTTGTGTGCATGGTAAATAGCCAAACTGTTTCAGAGTCTGCACCAAATCTAACCGTTTGCCTTGTATGCATAAACTCCTGGTGCTGAGTTGAGTTAAGCAACCCTGCAACCCAGAATCTGGTTTGGAAGACTTCTGAAGTTTACTGAAAAACATTTTCAGGAAATACTCGTTTTTCAATCTCATGTTTACATTCTTGACTCTGATGTTTGCATTTTGACTTGGAGAATGTCTTGCACCATACAGTGCGCTGCTAAGTGAAAAGAAAACTATAGGTGGCTTATCCTTTTGTAGCCAGATGATAGGATTAATCAGCTATTAAAATAAACATATTTCCACAGTTTTGGTTGATTTACATTTTTATTTGGGTTGATAATCTCAAAAGTGCTCTAGTTTCCAATTCTTTGTCTTTTTACTTTGCAGCGGATTATTTTCCCTTCACAAACACTGTGGTCTTTGGGTTTTTCTGAGGCTCACTCGCTCTCTGCCCCTGGGAAACCCACCATGAGAGCCCATCTTTGGCAGGACCAGAAGATCCTATAGGTGGGAGGGGTCAGAAAACCCTGCCCATTATCGCCATAATTTTCAAAATGCAACATGCAGTATACATGTTGAGCCACTCACTAAAAAGAACTGCAGTGACCACTAAAAGGATTTTGTTCCCATTAGATACATTAACGGCATTCACAAGAGATCTTGACAAACACATGGATAGGATGGGTATAGAGGGATACGGCACAAGGAAGTACTGAGAGTTTTGGCAAAGGTTGGTATCATGGCCAGTGCGGGCTTAGAGAGCCGAAGGGCTCGTTCCTGTGCTGTATTGTTCTTTGTTCACTATATTGACCATTTTCACAACCAGTGATAAGACTATTCATTAACTTCAGAAATTGAGCTCCAAGAAAATGTGGAACTTGACTGAAGTATATAGGATGGCATGGTGGCACAGTGCTTCGCACTGCTGCCTCACAGCGCCAGGGACCTGGGTTCAATTCGACCTTGGGTGACTGTGTGAAGTTTGCACTTTCTCTCCGTGTCTGCGTGAGTTTCTCCGGGTGCTCTGGTTTCCTCCCACAGTCCAAAGATTAGGTTGATTGGCTGTGCTAAATTGCCCATTAGTGTCCATAAAGGTTAGTTGGGGTTATGGGGATAGAGCGGGGGTATGGCTCTAGGAAGGGTGCTCCTTCGGAGGGTCAGTGTAGACTCAATGGGCTACACTGCACTGTATGGATTCAATGATTCTACATCTGTGGGGTCAGTTTGTAAGTTAACTTTGTGAGGTAAGTTGTGCACTGCACACAATGAGCCGCAATTTACAGGGCAGGCACACCGCTCATCCCTCAGAAAGAAACCAGAAGAAGCAGCCATCAGAGGTTAAGAGTGGGACTTCCACCCCTCAGTGGTCAATGTGATTAGCTGGCAGCTCCAGTACTCTGAGCAATAGCACAGCTCAGTAGTGGGCGCTGCCATGACTGCAAGAAAGAGCACAAATAAGATGGTTGGCTGAACCAGACAGGTAAGCCCTGGGGTTTTCGGCTGGGGAGGGACCCTGGAGCACAGGGGCGGGGGTGATGGGCCGTATTTTGGAGGGTAGATGGGACAGAAGGGGGATACCCCCAGGCACAGGGGGCACCCAAAATCAGGTTTCCCTTTCTGCATTTTTTTCATGTAAATCATGAAAAATGGCGGCCCACTGCATATTATTGCCTGTGCAGACTACTAGCCAGGCCAATAGGCTTGCTTAACAAGACTTGTTGCTTATTGCTTCACAAGTCTAGTAAACTTTCAATTATTTATTTACGTTGGTGGCTAAGCTGCTGATTTCAGTGCCCGTCCGCCTGGTGTACTCTAGGAATATACTTGGAAATGGGTGGAAAGTTAGTAGCCTAGTCACATGAGCTATTTTACATGTTTTCTTCTTTTAAAAAAAACCTGATGGGATAAAATTCAGCCCAAGATTTAGTTCACAAACAGCATTAGTTTCAGCTGCAGTCTGCGCCGTACCTGTCGCTTATCTCAATCAATTATTGTGACCTAAGGAAATTAAAATGCTAGAAACTGTAACACTAAGGTGTCTGTTGAGTCAAGTACCAAGGAATATCAGTAGATGATTGTGAATCTAAAGCTTTCCACAGAAATTTACAGGAGAGTCAAGGCCATCCGTTCTATTGTACCTGTGTTGGCACTTTTTGGGCTGATATTAATTTACTAACAATCAGTTTCCCATAAATAAAATTATTTGTTTTTGTACAGTGGCTTTCACGTTCTCAGGATGTCCTAAAGTGCGTTACAGACAATTAAATACTTTCTGAATTGCAGTTAATGGTGTTTTCAGGAAACACAGCAGCTACATTTTACACAGCAAGCTCCCACAAAAAAATCTGATGTGATAATCACCAGATAATTTGTTTTAATGGTTTTAGTTGAGGGATAAATATTGACCAAGGTCACTATGTGAATTGTAATTGTTTGAGACAGTACCCTATGACCTTTGACATCTAGGAGGGCACATGGGGACTTGGTTTAATGTCTCAGCCCAAAGATAGTAGGTGCGATCTGAAGTAAAAGTTTCAAAGTGTGGGTGCGAGCGGGAACTGTCCGATGGCCGACCCTGATGGCATTGGAGGGTCACCCACAGGGAAGCCAGTGGCGCCAAGGAGACAGTGGCAGTGGTTGTCAGCATGGGGAGTGTCACCAGGTGGACCACCAACCAGTACCGCAAGAAGCTCAACAATCCTCATCCAGCCGCATGGGTGAGTTGGCATCAGCCCCCTGGCACCAGTCCCACCTGTCATCCCCAGCCACCGCCCTGCCCCTGGCGACCCTGCGGTTGGCATCCCCCCCCCCCTGATTGCGGGAGAAGCACCCAATAACCGCTACCAACATTGTTAGTGAGAATGGGCCGCTGCCGCCTTTTAAATAAGAAAAAAATGAGGCTGTGTGTAGTCTTTTGGCCATAAGCGGCAGGGGTGAGCAGTTCAAGTGCTCTGTACGTATGCTTGATGTCAAGTGACCTGTATGCATGTGCTTTTGGCACCAAATCATGGAGGAGAGCTTCTTCCAATTTCTAACTGCTGGCAAGCAAGGCAAGAGGACTGTGAAGATTAATCATTTTCGTACAAGTAAGAGATGGCCAGAGACACAAATAGGCAGTGTACCTTCTGGCCAGGATCTGACAACTGAATCTGCTGCAGAGAGCTGCACAGGAGAGTCCACAGCAGGACAGAGCAGTGCTAGTGTTAGCTCTGTACAGAGCTCCAGGGCCTCTGGTTAACAACCTACAAAGAAGAAATTTAACTCGGGAATAAAGCAGGATAAAGATGATTTTGTGAGGTATTGTTTTGTCAATTGTGCCAATGCAAATAAGGATGCAAAGCCCATGTGTGTTATATGCAGGGGAGTACTGGCAAATGAGGGGGAGATGTTTCACACTTTGAAAGAGAAGTGGTGAGTGAAAAATTCCTTTTGAGGTTTAGATCTGAGTCAGTTATTAACTTACAACTGACTCCAAATGCAAAGAATATGCTGCTGACCTGTGGTAACATATTACAAACATGCCAAAAGCCCATGAGGCTGTCAATATTCTGGAATGGAATCTCCCAGGAGTATCCAATGCTGGGTAAAACAAGTATTTTGTTGCTATTGCCCTTCACAATGACCTACATGTGCGAGGTTGGATTTTTCATTCTCACAAAGATGAAGATGGCACAAAGGTACTGGCTGAAGTCTGCACCTGATATGTGTATTTCCTTCTCCTCCAGTGAACCTGATTGGATTGAGATCTTGAGGACCAAGCAGGCTCCCCTTTCACATTATAGATAAACAAACGTGGCCTGTGTTGCGAAGGTCGGCCGGTTGGCAAAAATGGGTCCTGGGAATAATAGTTTGAAAAACACTGGACTTAATACTACTTCTATAGTGATGGTAATGATACTTAATTACCTCACGGTAGCATGGTGGTTAGCATCAATGCTTCACAGCTCCAGGGTCCCAGGTTCGATTCCCGGCTGGGTCACTGTCTGTGTGGAGTCTGCACGTCCTCCCCGTGTCTGCGTGGGTTTCCTCCGGGTGCTCCGGTTTCCTCCCACAGTCCAAAAAGATGTGCGGGTTAGGTGGATTGGCCATGCTAAATTGTCCGTAGTGTAAGGTTAATGGGGGGGATTGTTGGGATACGGGTTACGTGGGTTTATGTAGGGTGATCATTGCTCGGCACAACATCGAGGGCCGAAGGGCCTGTTCTGTGCTGTACTGTTCTATTCTATTCTATTAATTCACTTCCTGTATCCTTTAGTATTTTTTTAAAAAAATAATTTTTATTGAAAATTTTTTACAAAAATATAACAACAAACAGTAACAAACAACAATAAAACAACATAATAAGCATAACACCCCCAAGACCGTAGCAACGCATATATCGAGCATATCCTTTAGTATTAATGGGATGTTCGAAGTATCTTCCACCGTAAAGACTGATGCTAAATATCTATTTCACTCCTCTGCCATTTTCGTGTCCCCATAACCATCTGTCCAGATGTACAGCTGGTGCTTGGCAAGATTGGGCCAGTTCTTAAAGCATTGTTAGAAGCAAAAAGTAAAGAACTGGATAGATCTGAAAGAACAGGGGAAATTATAACATGAACATCAGTGAATGGGTTGCGCCCATGTGGAGATCAAAAATGATACTCCCCCACTGCCACCAGTGAAGATTTGTTTTCTAATTTAGCCACTGGAAAGATGTTCAGTAAGATGGATTTATCAAAGACAGACTTGCAATAAGAATTAACTGGTAAAAGCAAGGCACTGACTACCATTCATACAAAGGATTGTAACAATACCATTTTGGAGTGTCCAATGCCTCTGCAGTGTTCCAGACTATCATGGATTGTGAACCAAATGAGATTAAAGGAATGTGGTGTTTCTTAGATGACATTCTAATCAGCAGTAAGATGGAGATGGGGCACATAGTAAAGTTGAACAATGTCCCAGATCGACTTCAATAGTACAGTATTAAAACTGAAAAGAACAAGTATTGCTTCATGGTGGTGAGGACTGAATTATTTCTAGCCACTGAGTTGCTTGTGAATCACAAAGTGTACATAGGATAGTCCATAAGAAAGCAGTGGGAAGACATTATTTTTGAGATGCAAAAGTTAGATAGAGATTTTGAAGAGTTGGGTAAAAGTTGGGAGGTGCATCTCAGAATGAGAAATGATCCAATCAAGGTTCGTTTCATTCCACAGTCAAACACAAGAAAACCATGGGAATGAGCATGTCAATTGTTTTGAAGTAGATGGCAAAGAGTACTTTGTTTTGTTTGATGGAAGAAATGTTTATTCTAATGCATGTCCACCACATTTCTTTATTACTACACCTAAGAATTGAGGACTTCCTGGGTATAATGAAGACAAAAATAATCCAACGTATGTTTTCTCCTCAACATTCACATCATTCGCTTTATGCTCACAAAGTTCCTTGACTATGAAGCTTTGAAATATGACTCTTAGCACAGATGCTGCACAGCTCCAGGGTCCCAGGTTCGATTCCCGGCTTGGGTCACTGTCTGTGCGTTCTCCCCGTGTCTGCGTGGGTTTCCCCCGGGTGATCCAGTTTCCTCCCACAAGTCCTGAAAGAGAGTGCTGTTAGGACATTTGGACATTCTGAATTTGTCCTCAGTGTACCCGAAGAGGTGCCGGAATGTGGCAATTAGGGGCTTTTCACAGTAACTTCACTGCAGTGTTAATGTAAGCCTACTTGTGACACTAATAAAGATTTGTTTTTGTTCCAACACATTTGGTGCAACAATTTCAAAATATTATATTAGTGGATGAAATTTACCTGGGGGGAATTGCTAATACTGAGGAAGTCTGCAATAGACTGTGTGGAGTCTGCATGTTCTCCCCGTGTGTGCGTGGGTTTCCTCCGGGTGCTCCGGTTTCCTCCCACAGTCCAAAGATGTGCAGGTTAGGTGGATTGGCCATGCTAAATTGCCCTTAGGGTCCAAACTGCCCTTAGTGTTAGTTGGGGTTATGGGGATAGGGTGGAGGTATGGGCTTGGGTAGGGTGCTCTTTCCAAGAGCCGGTGTAGACTCGATGGGCCGAATGGCCTCCTTCTGCACTGTAAATTCTATGAAATTACAGGAGGACATCAATAAACTTTCAGAATGGGAAAACAATTGGCAAATTGATTTCAACACGGATAAACATGAAATAGCACATTTTTGTCGGAAGAATAGGGAGGTCACTTTTTAAACAATGACACCTCCTCCACGATAGTCCTCGAGCCCGGAGCCCCACAAGGCTGCATGCTCAGCCCTCTACTATACTCCTTCTACACCAGTGGCATGCAGAGGTCTGGTGATGCCCGGGGCAAATCTTGATTATATGCCCCAAAGACTCAAGTATAAGGCCTAATATACTGAGAAATATTATGAGAAAGGAAAACATTTTGAATATATAAACACAGATGAAACATGAAATAAACGCTTTATTCGATTTTAATATAAATCAATCAAATTTATTAAGTTCTTTTCCCCAAACGATACCTCCTGTCACAAAACACCTGAACTACTTCACTTTTTACATCAGCTGTGAGAAATTCTTTTTCAATGCTTATTAAAGCCAGGTTGGTCAGTCGCTCCTGTGACATAGAAGACCTCAGATATGTTTTTATTAATTTCAGTTTTGAAAATGACCTTTCACAGCTTGCGACTGAAAATGCGATTATAAGCAGTAATCTGTATGAAACACACAGCGTCGGAAAGACATCCCTCCCATACTGCAGTAAAGACTCCAGAGCATCTTTAGGATCAGGGGGAACTCTATTCCCTCCAGCTCGAAGGAGCATCACAAAATCAATAATTTTGTCATATAACTGAATTGCAACCACATCATTGTCATAATAATTTGCAAAGTCTGAACATTCCTTTTTTAATTTCTCTCTTTCTTTTTCATCTTCAATCACTCCTGAATTCAAGTTCAGAAGAAGAGAAAATCGGTCACTGAGTCTTTGAAGATGGACACTGCGGTCTTCAATTTCAGTTTTTAATATGTTCACAATCTCTACCATTACTCTATTCATTTATTCTTGTGCCGTCAGTCCACTATATCTTGCTGACTCTCCAGGCATTATTCTTCTTCTCCTTGTTCGTGCAATTGGTATTCCCCAATTTTGACAATATTCATTGGCTAAATCTATTGCATTGTGGATAATTTCGTCATTCTTCAAATTCAAGATATGAATAAGTCCTCTCAGATCACAAGAAGCTTCATGGAACCCCATTTTCGGATCCTGCAAACGTTTTGAGACTTTATCCACTGATGATAAAACTGAGTACCAAAAATTTAATAAAGCTATAAACGGGAACTGTTGAATAGAGTTCAGTAGCGATCCTGCATCAGATTTAGTTTCCCTTGAAAATTCTCCTTCCAGCAGGTGTTGAAGGCTTGCAATAACGTTGTCACACTCTTCGTGGATTACTTGCACAGCATCATGGCTGGAACTCCATCTTGTGTTACACTGTCTTTTCACAGTCCGAGTGACAAATGATTTTAACACTTCCCAACGAGAAGTAGATGAAGAAAAAAAAGTAGAGTTTTTCTAGAATGCCAAAAATTGTAACAACAACAGGTTGCACCTCACTTGCATGGACTCAGGACAAATTGAGGCTGTGGTTCTCGCAGTTCACAAACACAGCTTTTGGGTTAACTTCAAGAATTTTTTGTTGAACACCTCCTCTCACTCCAGCCATAACTGCTGCGTTATCATATGCTTGACCACGACAGTCATTCATGGAAATTTTGTCTTCTTCCAATTTTTCCTGAATTTTATTTACCAGGCTGACTGCATCTTTCTTGTTGACTTGAAAAAATCCCAGAAATGTCTCCTTTATTTCTACTTTTCTGTTTTCATCAATATGAACGTAACGCAGAATTTCAGAAACCTGACCTTCATGGGCAATATCTGGAGTTGAATCCAGCATTATGCTAAAATATTTTGCGTCCTTAATTTCGGAAATTATATTTTTCTTGACAGTTTCACCAAGAAGATTGATTATTTCGTTTTGAATTCTGTTGGACAAGTAGGTGACACTTTTTGGTTTCTCTTTCCCTCTCTGCAAGTGTTTTGCTAAGATGTCATCATATTTGACCAAAAGTCTGATTGTTGCTAGAAAGTTTCCTGTATTTTCACTGACTGTCTCCCCTGGCTCTGATAACCCAGATATTCCTTCTCCTCGATGTCCACGATAGTTCAGATTCTGTTTTGCCAGAAAGGATATAACATCGACAATCCGTTCAGTTATAGCTTTCCATCTTTTCTTTTCAGCAGACATTTGCTGTTGAAGTTCAGCATCTATCGTAGTTGAATGATGGAGTCGAACTACAAGGTTCAGGTATTCCCTCATGTGAGCTCTATGAGAAGGGCTTTTCTCATGGTCAGGTATTGTTGGATTTAATTTTCTCCAAGTGGAGAAACCGTCTTCCTTTCCAAAGTTTGACACAGACAACAAATGCTCCTTTGAAAACAAAAGCAAACAAAACAGTAGCATGCTTTCCGATATGGAGAGTATAACAACCATTTTCTCTCCACAATTTCTCCGTTTGTGGAAACTTTATCAAACCACTGTTTGGAAAATGATCTCCCATCCTTCTCAGCAAATGGACCACTTTTATTCTGATATCTTTCAGGGCCATGTTGTAATATTGTCATCTTCAAATGATCTGGAATCGGTTTCTTCAAACAGCCAAAATCGCTTCTTTGCAAAAATATGCAAATATCTTCTTTATTTTCTTCACATGGATCATCATCCTGACAACGAGACTGAGGAGAGAGAGTATTATGTTCTGACCGAGCTGAATCCGTATCAGAAAAATCCTTCTCTGCACCCACATCATCTTTTACTTCTCCAGGTTCTCCTACTTCTTCTTTACTTCTTTTTATCCATGCATCTAATGCCCCTCTTTGATGGGACTCTTCTTCGACTCTGGCCCTCTTTTTTTTCCTGTTCTGTGCTCCACTCGGTTGTACACGAAATACTCGTAACATTTCATTTTCTATCTCAAAAACCGTAAGACGCATGAGAAAATGGGAAGAAAATGGTAAACAATCGGTCAGTTGCAGACGGATAAACCATATTTCATTTCTTTGTTCCTTCGTATCAAATTATTTCACACTGATTCTCCACTGATAATTTATATCATAGACTTGCAAATTAGTGGTATCTGTATTCGAATATTAGCATGTTAAGGAATAAATGTCTCCTATTCCGAGATTAAATGCCATAGCAGTCCTCTGATCATCCAGGCTTCACTCTTACTACATCCCACGTAAATATTTCATTAAATATCGCCAAAAAACCTATAAAAACCGTAGTTGCACCTGTTCTAGAGCTATTCACTGACCTGAGTAGGTAAAAGAACTAATCTAGATGCACAAAAAGCTGAAGAAAAGACGAGTTATGACTCGAGGAAACGCAGGAACGAACAGCCACGTCTGCTTGTTGCTTTTGATGGTTGCACCACGTACATCATGCGCATACGTGTGGGGGGGATGGGGAGAAGGACCATTTTCTCTAGACAGAAAGGGTACACCATGTTAAAGGAATAAAGGGCTAACAACTGCCTCTGCAGTGTGGTGAGCCTCCAAAAATTGATTTATCACCGCTGAAATTTTAAAATTACTATCTTATTTCCTTCTCTGGGGCAGCACGGTGGCCTAGTGGTTAGCACAACCGCCTCACGGAACTGAGGTCCCAGGTTCGATCCCGGCTCTGGGTCAATGTCCGTGTGGAGTTTGCACATTCTCCCCGTGTCTGCGTTGGTTTCGCCCCCACAACCCAAAAAATGTGCAGAGTAGGTGGATTGGCCACGCTAAATTGCCCCTTAATTGAAAAAAATAATTGGGTAATCTAAATTTAAAAAAATATTTAAAAAAAAAAAAAAATTTCTGTACTTTTTTGAAGTACAGAAAAGATCCTCATGAGAAGGTTATGATATTGAAGCAAATGTGTTCTTATATACTTTGTATTGTATCTTAAGTATGATTGCTGAAGTTGACTCAAGTGAGAGGACATGCAAACTTACGTACGGACATATGAATTAGAAGCAGGAATAGGCCACTCGGCCCCTCAAGCCTGCTCTACCGTTCAATAGGATCATGATGACCTGGTTGTAACCTCCACCCTAAATTTCTGCCGACCCCAGTTGACTTTTCATCCCTTTATTAATCAAGAATATTTTCAATTTGACAGCTGAACAAAACAGTTCACTTGTGAAATTTAGAGTGAGGTACCATGGGCTGAATCATAGAATGTTCACAACATTCACTCACTAACCAAGTATTCTCCTAAAGGTGCCAAAAAAGATATTGGCCCTGAAATTCCTCTTTCATAGGGCTGTTGAAGCATAGCTATTTTGGCTAGATATGGGAAGGGGTATTTTTTTATGTGTTCATAAATCCCACCAGACGTGGGAATTGAGTCCATAGATCAGGTATAACATCATTCCAAGAATTAAGCTTGGCATAAATGAAGCTCCCAAGTTGTTTAAAAGGTCCAGTCCTGCAGCAATTCATTTATGGTGGGAAAACTGTAATTCTGCAGCTTTAAACACAGTATTCACGAAGATTTCAACACTGACAAAAATGGCATGACTGTCTTCCCAAGTTTTGCAAATTCCCCGTCTCAAGATTTGGGACATGGGCAGAGGAAAATCAACAGGCTCAGCCAGAGTTATCCTACCTAGAATCGCACCCAAAAAGTCAGAAAAACTACATCAGGGCTATCACCTGAGGGTGAAAGAGATAACTGATAGCTGGTACACAATTAACGAACAAGGAAGAGGATATGGAGTGAGGACAATAAAATATAACAGCAAAAACGGAAAAAATCAAATTCAAACAATTAAGAAACTGGTTTGGGAAAATATTAATAAACAAAACAATTAGATGGATTTACTTCTTTTATGGAATAACCTTTGTTTTCACTAAAGCTATAGTGGAGTCCCAGTTTTTAGATTTGTCAGATAAATTATTGTGCTTATTTAGTTGTTTAAATTACTGTAAAATGGTAATTTAGGTCAAAGGAAACATTGACATGAGTTTGAACATCAATGCTGTATCGAACACATGGATGGAGAGCAGTGCTGGAAATGGGACATGAGATTGTATCCATTGCAGATGTTACTGGGGTTGTTTTTCTGAGGTTGTTGAAAGAGGTACTTCATTGGGGTGCAGTCACGGGACTGAACATCTATGTTATATAGGCTGCTGATTCTGCAAATGTTTCAATTAAATCCAAAACACCAACCAATGCATGTTCATTTACTAGTGCAGCCATTTAACCCTGGCTAATTAGTTACCTCAAAGCAGGAATGCAAGTGGCATTGAGATTGACCTGACACAGTCATAATGCCAGGAGAAGCAGCTATGCGAATCGTTCGCTGGTCATATGATCATTTGTATGATTTACATTATGGAGCTGCTGAATTTTCATAACTTCCTTCACAGGTGTTGAGCAACCTCCTGGTGAATTTGGCTTCCATCCTGTTTAAATTATTTGCATAGAAAAATAGGAACTGAGAGCAGGGGAAGATAAACCAATAGATTGTATTTTTTGTCATCTTTGTTTATATTTTGTTACATGTATGAGAAAACAAATCAGTCATTGTAGCTGGGATTTGCCAAAACATAAATAGTCCAGTTTAAGTAACCAGGCCAAGCATTCAAATGAAGGTATGCGCAGATCTGCCAGCATGCTAGCTTGCTATGCAAAGCACACCAACACCAGTCAATTTTATTTTTTCATCTGCTTAATAGCCTGCAGCTGTTAACTGTACCCTAAGGTGAAGAACTGAAGTGATAGGTCAGTCTTTTGACTAACAATGCCATTTTAAAACAATTTTGCTTGAATCCACCCATAAGACATAGGAGCAGAGTTAAGCCACTTGGCCCATCGAGTCTGCGCCGCAATTCAATCATGGCTGATATATTTCTCATCCCCATTCTCCTGCCTTTGACCCATAACCCTAATCCTCTTATTAATCAAGAACCTATCTAACTCTGTCTTAAAGATACTCAATGATTTGGCCTCCACAGCCTTCTGTGGTAAAGAGTTCCACAGATTCACCACCCTCTGGCTGAAGAAATTCCTCCTCATCTCAGTTTTAAAGGATCGTCCCTTTAGTCTGAGATGGTGTCCTCTGGTTCTAGTTTTTCTACAAGCGGAAACATCCTCTCCACGTCCACTCTATCCAGGCCTTGCAGTATCCTATAAGTTTCAAGAAGACCCCCCCCCTCATCCTTCTAAACTCGAATGAGTACAGACCCAGAGTCCTCAACCGTTCCGCATACGACTAGTTCTTCATTCCAGGGATCATTCTTGTGAACCTCCTCTGGACCCTTTCCAAGGCCAGCACATCCTTCCTTAGGTACGGGCCCAAAACTGCTCACCATACTCCAAATGGGGTCTGACCAGAGCCTTACACAGCCTCAGAAATACATCCCTGGTCATGTATTCTAGCCCTCTTGACGCGAATGCTAACATTGCATTTGTCTTCTTAACTGCCGACTGAACCTGCACATTAACCTTAAGAGAAGCGTGAACAAGGACTCCCAAGCCCCTTTGTGCTTCTGATTTCCTAAGCATTTCCCCATTTAGGAAATAGTCTATGCCTAAATTTCTCCTTCCAAAGTGCATAACCTCACACTTTTCCACATTGTATTTCATTTGCCACTTCATTGGCCACTCTCCTCGCTTGTTCAAATCCTTCTGCAGCCCCCTTGCTTCATCAATACTACCTGTCCCTCTACAGAACTTTGTATCATCTGCAAACTTAGCAACTGTGCCTTCCGTTCCTTCTTCCAGATCATTAATGTATATTGTGAAAAATTGTGGTCCCAGCACAGACCCCTAAGGCACACCACTAGTCACTGGCTGCCATCCTGAAGAAGACCCCTTTATCCCCACTCTCTGCCTTCTGCCAGTCAGCCAATTCTCTATCCATGTCAGAATTTTACCATTAACACCATGGGCTCTTAACTTATTTAACAATCTCCTATGCGGCGCCTTGTCAAAGGCCTTCTGGAAATCTAAATAAATCATGTCCACTGGTGTTCCTTTGTCTAACTTTCTTGTTATCTCCTCAAAGAACTCTAACAGATTTGTCAGACACGACCTCCCTTTGACAAAGCCATGCTGACTCAGTCCTATTTTACCATGCACTTCCAAGTACTTCGCGATCTCATCTTTAATAACAGATTCTAAAATCTTACCAATGACCAAAGTCAGGCTAATTGGCCTATAATTTACCGTCTTCCCCAAGGGAGTTCTTAAATAGGGGTGTTACATTAGCCACTTTCCAGTCTTCTGGGACCCTTCCTCCCTCCAGTGATTCCTGAAAGATCATCACCAATGCCTCCACAATTTCCTCAGGTATCTCTTTTAGGATGCTGGGATGTAGTCCATCCGGTCCAGGTGACTTATCCACCTTCAGGCCTTTTCAGTTTCCCCAGAGCCTTCTCCTCAGTAATGGTCACTGCACTCACCTCTGCCCCCTGGAGCTCTGGTATCCCACTGGTGTCTTCCACCGTAAAGAATGATGCAAAGTAACTATTCAGTTCATCTGCCATTTCTTTGTTTCCTATTATTACTTCTCCAGCCACATTTTTCAGTGGTCCAATGTCTATTTTTGCCTCTCTCTTACCTTTTATATATAGAAAAAAACTCTTCCTATCTTCCTTTATATTTCTAGCTAGCTTGCACTCATACTTCATCTTCTCCCCCTTATTGCTTTTTTAGTTGTCCTCTGCTCGTTTTTAAAGGCTTCCCAATCCGCTAGCTTCCCACTAATCCTCGCCACATTGTTTGCTTTTTCTTTAGCTTTTATGCTGTCCTTGACATCCCTCATTAGCATGTATGCCTTGTCCTCCCCTTAGCATGTTTCCTCCTCCTTGGGATGAATTTCTGTTGTGCCTCCCTAATAACCCCCAAAAACCCCTGCCATTGCTGTTCCAATGTCTTCCCTTCTAGGCTCCTTTTCCAATCAACTCTGGCCAGCTCCTCCCTCATGTCTTTGTAGTTACCCTTATTTAATTGTAATTCTGTTTAAATATTGCAGCTTCTCCCTCTCAAACTTCAGGATAAATTCTATCATATTGTGGTAACTTCTCCCTAAGGGTTCCTTCGCCTTAGGTTCCTTAATCAAGTCTGCCTCATTACAGATCACCAAATCCAGAATTGCCTGTTCCCTAGTCGGCTGTCACAAGCTGCTTGAAAAAAACATTTCTTAGACATTCCACAAATTCCTTTTCTTGGGATCCACTACCAACCTGATTTTCCCAGTCCACCTGCATATTGAAGTCCCCCATGATGTTGCCTTTTTTACATGCCTTTTCTATCTCCTGACTACTGCTAGGGGGCCTGTACATAATTCCCATCAGGGTCTTTTTACCTTTGCGATTCCTCAACTCTACCCAGAGAGATTCTATGCCTTCTGATCCTATATCTCTCCTTGCTATCGATTTAACTTCATTCCTTACAAACAATGCAACCCCTCCCCCTTTGCCCATATGCCTGTCCTTTCGATAGGACATACATCCATGGCTATTTAGATCCCAGTCCTGATCCCCTTGCAGCCACGACTCTATGATGCCCACAATATTGTACCGGCCAATTTCAATGTACGCAACAAGCTCATTTACCTTGTTCCGTATACTGCGCGCATTTAGGTACAACACCCTCAATCCTGCATTGGCCACCTCCCTTTTCACACTCTCCTCAGTTACTGTACCCTGTACTGTGGCCCTTTTTGATTTTTGACTATGGCTTCTCTGCCTTACACTTTCCCCCTTACTGCTTTTTGTTTCTGGCCCCGTTTTACTTCCCTCCGACTTCCTACATCGGATACCATCCCCCTGCCACATTACTTTAAACCCACTTCTGGTTTTAATGGAAGTGGGATGAGGAGCAGACAATCAATTTGTTTGCAGTCTGGTCATTTAAATATTATAATGAGGCTGCCTGCCTTCATTATAACAATCAGTCTACTTTGAATCACAGGCAGCTGTGTTTCTCAGGCCATGGGGAAACCTAGCAACTTAAAAAAGGTGAGATGGGCGAATCTATAAGGTAATTTGCCCATACACCACTACTTGTGGGCCAGGAGGAGCAGGTTTGTTTTGGTCAGTTCCAGCAACAGGCTATCCAGTAAATCCACCCTCTGCAATCTTATCTCTTTGCCATCTGCTCCCATTGCCTACCATCAAAACCCTGACTGCCATTGCACTTCCTTTTTTATGTTCCCTCAATTAGTATGAGACCAACATCAAAACCTCCTAACCCTAACCACCATGAGACTAACCTGTCCTCACCTGAGCAACACAAAACATTCCTGCTGTTCCATAATCAGGACCCCTAACCACCATGTACCCCACCCTTTTACCAGTACCTGGACACCCCTGTTATTCGACTTAGCTTGATTCCTTACTCTTACCCAATAATCTATTTGATCTCATTGGCTTCAGATTCGCAATTAAATTCTGCAAATTATTCGGCAGATTCGCAGTTAAATTCTGTAAGTTATTCGGGAAATATATAAGTTCATAAAATAGACACAGGTCAGGCAGCAGTTCTAATGAAAGTCTGTTGACCTGAAACTTTGCCCTGAATTTTTCATGGAGTCAGAACAACTCTTGTGCCATTTAAAAATGGTGGGCAGAACTGGCTTCTGGGATTCCCGTCCACGAGCCTGCATTCTACACTCCTAACCTGGCTGATTCCACTGTGAGATTAGGTATCTCCGAGCTCCCTACAATTTTCATGGAGTTGGGTGATACTTCATGACTCATGGCTTACAGTCCTTCAGAAGGATCATGAACCATCGTCTGGAATTGGGAACCTTTTAAAAGATAAGTTTGAAAGGCCTTGCCCATACCCTTCCATGACTCTCCATTCCAAATCATGACTCCTCCCATGTTCATTCACCCATTGTACTATGTTCAGAATCAGTGATCCATGTAGTAACAGTGGCAATGTGTGGAACTGCTCAGGAAACAAACTTCCATTGAAAAATTATCCTTTGAAAGGAAAACTGCTGTTTCTGCAACCATAGAAAAGTGCAATCAGGCAGACAATTTAAATACAATAACAGAAATTTAAAACATGTAACACTTCTAAATCTTATGGAAACAAATATTGAGACATTGGCAAAAAAGATCACAGAAAGAAACCTTATTATGACCACTTTTAGATGTCACTCAAGCAAAGTCAATAGTCTTCTCCAGTTGTCAAAACAGAACCATCTACTGCGACAATCCTTTTATGAGACTGGGCTCGCAGCCAAGTATGTAAGATGAGGACAGGTCTACGATATCTTTCAGTGGAACTGGATGCCCATATTATGCATGCTTGACTGAGCCTAGACACTCAAAAGGAAAATCATCGGCCTGAAATATTAACACTTTCTCTCCATAGATGCTACCTGACTTGCTGAGTATTTCCAGATTATTTTGTTTTTGTTTCAAATTTCCAGCATTGACAATATTTGCTATTGTCTCATAAGAGTGGTTGAGGGCCATGAGTTGGCATGGAGGTTGCATAGGGAGTCAGGGGGTGTGTATGGTTTTGGTTATGGGGCCTAACAGCCTTCAATGCAACTGGGACGAAATTCCAGAAAACTGAATGGGCCTTGCAACCTGCCAGCCTTGGCATCCGTAGCCAACAATGTTCTGCTTCCAGCGTTAGTGGGCTTAAAACCATCTCAAACCACTCTCCACAGATGCGGAAAGTTGGGCATTTAGGGGGCCTTGCTACTTGACGAGGAATTTACCTGACTCAGAAGCGAAAATCTGGGGCGGAATTCTCCCGTACCCGGTGGGGCGGGGGGTCCCGGTGGGACGGAGTGGCATGAACCACTCCGGCGCGGCCCGCCCCAATGGTGCAGAATCCTCCGCACCTTCAGAGACTAGGCCGGTGCCGGAGTGGTTTGCGCCCCGCCGGCCGGCCTGGAAGACCGTTGGCGCCACGCCAGCCTGGGGCAAAGGGACTCCACCAGCCGGCGCGGATCCGCGCATACACAGGAGTGTCAGCTGACATCATCCCCGCGCATGCGCAGGGGGTGGTTCACCTATGCGCGGCCATCGCAGAGGCTGACACGGCCGGCGCGTAGGAAAAGAAGCCACCACGGCACAGGCCCGCCCGTGGATCGGTGGGCCCCGATCGTGGGCCAGGCCACTGTGGGGGCACCCCCCCGGGGCCAGATTGCACCGCGCCTCCGCCAGGACACCAGAGTCCGCCCGCGCCGCCAGGTCCCGTCGGTAAGGGACCTAGTCTAATTTACGCCGGCGGGACTGGCAAAGAACCAGCGGGACCTCAGCCCATCGCAGGTCGGAGAATCGCCGGCGGGGCCGCTGCGAGCGGCCGCTGACCGGTACAATTCCCGCCCCTGCCGAATCTCCGGTGCCGGAGAATTCGGCGGCCGGCGGGGGCGGGATTCACGCTGCCCCCCCCCCCGGCGATTCTCCAACCCGGCCGGGGGGATGGGGTGGGGGGGGGGGGCGGTTGGAGAATCCCACCCCTGAGCTTTTAACCCCGTGCCTGTAGATGTTGCCCGACCTGCTGAGTATTTCCAGCATTTTCTGTTTATTTTTCAGATTTCCAGCATCTGGAGTATTTTGAATTTCTTAAATTAATTATATTTTGAAGTTAGTTAACATTTGTTTGAAACAGTTAGCATTGCAAGTAAATGGATTTTCTAGCACTTCTGCAGTAAATATGGATGAGAAACAACTTGAAATTTTAAAGCAAGTTGGGATTCGAATATATCTACACCTTTGATTCTAGCAGGTTTGTCTTTCAACAGCAATCAAGAATTGTTTCTATCATACATAAGCTATGAAATCTCACCAAAATAGTAAATGATTATACCTGTAACATGACCCTAATCATCCTTCAGGCCTGCTTTCATCATACACTTTGTCCAACATCAGTAATATTCCTGAGGGTACCCATAAAGCAAACAGTCACTGTGAAATATTTCTTGCTTAGGAATAGGATAACTGGCTGCAGATCAAATTTTTCTCTATTCAGCCACAGCAATTTCTTATAAACCTAATTTCAGATGAGTATAGTATACGCCTTCAGTCTGAATGTTGGGTAGTCCACTGTTATATACGCTCTGAGTAGAACCATATGACTCCCACAGTTAGGCATTTGGACCACATTTAGTAATTAATGTCTGCAGTCTTAATTCATGGTATTATCCAGTCATGTTTAAGGCAATTTTTTCCCCCAGAAAATACTGACAGTGCCCAGTATTTTTTCATTTCTGTGGAGAGGGGTAAAGAGTAAATATTTCAGGCTGATGACCTCTTTATATAACTTTGCTATTGTATTCAATTGTTTCTTTCATTCATTCATTTACCACAGAACCCTTACAGTGCAATAAGCAGGCCATTCGGCCCATTGAGTCTGCACCTACCCTCCGAAAGAGCACTCCACGCATGTCCACACCCCGCTCACCCTGCCCTGCAACAATTTAGCATGGCCAACTAACCCGCACATTTTTGGACTGTAGGGGGAAACCGATGCACATGGAGGAAACCCACGCAGACACTGGGAGAACGTACAAACTCTACACAGTCACCCAAGTCTGGAATTGAACCCGGGTCCCTCGCGCTGTGATGCCACAATGCTAACCACTATGCTACCGTGCCGCCTTTGTATACATCCCTGAAAGGACTTGCATTTCTTTGCCAACCCCTAATTACCCTAAATAAGCTGGTGAGTCACCTTCTTGAATTGTGCAGTACCATTCGGAAGGAAGTTCCAAGATTTGACCTGGCAACAAAGGAAGGGAAAAAAGTTTCAGGTTAGGATGATGTGTGATGTGGGAGAAACTTACAGGCGGTGGGGTTTCAATGCATTTATTACCTTTGTTCTTTTAGGTAGTTGAAGGTTTGGAAGACGCTGTTGCTGAAGAAACCCTTGTGAGTTGCTACAGTGCATCTTGTAGATGGTATGCACAGCATGTGGAGGAAGTGAATGTTTAAGATGGTTGATTGATCACCAATCATGGGGGCTGCTTTGTCCAAGATGGTTAGGAGCTTCCTGGGTGTTTTTGGAGCCTCAGTCACCCAGGAAAGTGGAGAGTATTCCATCACATTCCTTGTAGTTGGTGGACAGGCTTTGACGATTCAGGAGGTAGTTACTCACCACACAATACCCAGACTCTGACCTGCTCTTGTTGGCTGGTTGGCATCCTTTCATCTGCAAGAGATGTTGGAAAAACAGCCTCAGAATTTTGGGACGGTCAGATGAAATCATTTGTTGCATTTCTTTTGATGACTAAACAAGCCAATTCTGGAAAGGCAATGTCTGCCACAAATGCCACACATGAGGTTGGCCCTTGCTAGTGGTGTGGGATGATCTCTGCTGATGCTTTGTTTGAAAGACTGGCATCGATTCCTGCCCACAGCTAGCGTCACTATTTGCATTCATTGTCAGCTAGAGTAGCGACCGCGATTTGGCAGGTGCTTCTCGACGGCTAACTTCGTGAGTCCGCAATCCATATCTAATGTCAATTAAGGCCGTTAATGATCCCCCACGAGCTTCATGGCAGAAATGGTTGACCCACCAGATAATTCGCCAAGACCGCAGTCGCCCAGCAGGTCCCCGTTAATGAGGGGAGCAGCTCTTAAACCACTCCCTTTGAACAACCCCAGACAGCGCACAGCCATGCCCCGCGCAAACCAGCCCCACATTTCAGTGATGCCGATCTGGCCCAACTGTTGGACACGGTGGAATCGTAAAGGTGTCGGAGGGTCAGTCTCAGGTCAGCCGATGCCACCTGAGAGGTAGTGGCAGCGGCCATCAGCTCAGGGAGTGTAACCAAGAGGACCGTCATCAGTATCATACGAAGCTCAACTACCTCCCCCAGGCCGCTCAGGTGAGTTTGCATCAGCCCCCTGGAACCAGTCCCGCCTGCCACCCACAGACCTCCTCCCCACCACCAATGAGCGAGCAGCTGGCACCGCACCCCCAGCACATTACCGTGCCTGTGCCCTAGCACTCCCTAACACCCACCAGCGCAATCCACCCATGCTCAGCAGTGGTATCCACTCCTGTCTCCCTCCATAGCACCAAGATGGGCAGCACGGTGCCAGACATCAGAGTCCCCACCCCCTATGAAGAACGTGCCCGGAAGTCGCGTGGGTGACCGAGGAGGACAGAGCAGCCACTGACACAGAGTTTGTTGTGCCGCAGAGGTGAGGATCCATTGCCCCTTCACCCAGATGACTTGTCATAAGTGAGTTGTATATGTCTGACAAAATGGATGGAATTTAACCGCAAAATTTCAAAGTTATTTTGTAGCAGGTTTTTCAGGTAGTTTCATTTCCCATCACTATCCGGAATTGTGATATAGTAGCCATCACGGAGACATGGTCGAGGGAGGAGAAGGATTGGCAACTCAACATTCCGAGATACAGGATCTTCAGACGAGACAGAGAAGGGGGTAAAAGAGGAGAGGGATGGCATTATTAGTTAAGGAGTCAGTTACTGCAGTAAAGAGAGATGATATCTTGGAGGGGGCATCAAATGAAGCTTTGTGGGTAGAGCTGAGAAATAGAAAAGGGGCAGCCACATTGCTTATTATAAATTTCCCAGAGAGTCTGGGGGAAATTGAGGAGCAAATGTGTGCGCAATTTGCAGAGGTGTGTAAAAATAATAATCGGGTAATTATATTAGGTGATTTCAACTTTCCCAACATTAATTGGGATGGTCATTCTGTTAAGGGCTCAGATGAGTGGAGTGCTTAAAGTATCCAAAAAATGTTAAGTGGGGGTTACTGGGTTATGGGGTAGGGAAGTTACGTGGGCTTCAGTAGGGTGCTCTTTGAAAGGGCAGGCTTGATGGGCTGAATGGCCTCCTTCACTGTTGATTCTATGATTCCATGACCACAAACAGTAAGGATAAGTAACAACAGCTCCTCCACGATAGTCCTCAATACCGGAGCCCTGCAAGGCTGCATACTTAACCCCCTAATATACTCCTTAAACACACACAACTGTGTGGCAAAATTTGGTTTCAACTCTATCTACAAGTTTGCTGATGACACAACCGCAGTGGGCCGGATCCTGAACAATGATGAGTCAGAGTACAGGAGGGAGATAGAGAACCTAGTGACATGGTGTAACGACAACAATTTCTCCTTCAACGTCAGCAAAACTAAGGAGCTGGTTATTGACTTCAGGAAGTGAAGTATCGTACACACCCCTGTCTGCATCAATGGTGGTCAGGCAGAGATGGTTGACAGTCTGTCCTGGTCCACCCACGTGTACATTGGAACCACTGTTTGTAACATATATATAAATGATCTGGAGGAAAATGTATTTAGTCTGATTAACAAGTTTGCAGATTTCACTAAGATAGGTAGAGTTGCAGATGGGAGAATTGGGCAGAGAAATGCCAGATGGAGTTCAATCCAGACAATGTGAGGTGATGAATTTTGGAAGATCAAATTCAGGTGTGAATTATCGAGTAAATGGCAGAACCCTTAGGAACATTGTCATAATATTTATTAGTGTCACAAGTAGGCTTACATTAACACCGCAAAGACGTTACTGTGAAAATGCCCTAGTCGCCACACTACGCCACCTGTTCAGGTACACAGAGGGAGAATTCAGAATGTCCAATTCACCAAACAAGCACGTCTTTCGGGACTTGTGGGAGGAAACCCACGTAGACACGGGGAGAATGTACAGACTCTGCACAGACAGTGACCCAAGCCGGGAATGGAACCTGCGTCCCTGGCGTTGTGAAGCAACAGTGCTAAACACTGTGCTACCTTGCCACCGCTACACAGAGGGATCTAGACGTTCAGGTCGATAGTTCCATGAAAGTGGCAATGCAAGTGGATAAGGTGGTCAAGAAGGCATACGGCATGCTTGCCTTCATTGGTCGGGGCATTGAGTACAAGAGTTGGCAGATCAGACTTCCGGTGGCAGCCATGGAGTAAGTGGTCGCACATTTGGCAGCTCCCGCTCGAGGCAGTTTTCTCGGTCCTTTTCCCTGGTTGCCAGGCAGATCTTTTGAAGGAAGAGGGTGCAGGGGTGGTGGAGGAACACTATGCTCCAGAAGTGAGTTTAGAAGAAAGGAGCTGCAAGAGCAAGAAACTCTTTGTGCGACACAGGGAGAGATGGTGGAGAGCAAGAGGTCAGCTCTATCAGCCCAATGGTCGACGGAGCAGTTGGTGGACTTTCTGAATGAAACGTACAGTCAGGGGAAGCTCTGGAGGACCTGGCGAAGGTGGTAGACCCGCTGAGAGCGGGGATCAACCGTGTGGAGCTGAGGCTGGAGACCCCAAGCCAGGCATATCGAAGGTGGAAGAGGCGGTGGGGGTGCACGAGGAGCAGCTTACCTCATCGGGATGATGCGGGAGACCCAGAAGCAGCTTAAGAACATAGAACAGTACAGCACAGAACAGGCCCTTCGGCCCTCAATGTTGTGCCGAGCCATGATCACCCTACTCAAACCCACGTATCCACCCTATACCCGTAACCCAACAACCCCCCCCCTTAACCTTACTTTTATTAGGACACTACGGGCAATTTAGCATGGCCAATCCACCTAACCCGCACATCTTTGGACTGTGGGAGGAAACCGGAGCACCCGGAGGAAACCCACGCACACAGGGGGAGGACGTGCAGACTCCACACAGTGACCCAGCCGGGAATCGAACCTGGGACCCTGGAGCTGTGAAGCATTTATGCTAACCACCATGCTACCCTGCTGCCCCCAAGAAGAAGATGGAGGATCTAGAGAACCGCTCCTAAAGGCAACATTTGAGAACTGTGGGGATGCCCGAGGGCATCATGGAAGCGGAGGCAGGCTCTTCCCTAGGCAAAATGCTGGGGAAGCTGTTAGGGGAGGAATGATTCGGGTGAGGTTTCGACCGCCACGCTATGGGAGGCGCTAAAGGCAGTGGTCAGAGGGGAGTTTATATTGATACTGGCACATAGGGAGAAGAGGGAATGGGCAGTGATTGCTAGGCTGGTGGATGAGATCCTGCAGGTTGATAGGTATTTGGAGACCCCGGAGTCTGGGTTGTTGAAAGAGCGACAGTAACTCAGTTTGAACTGGTATCTATGGGTAAGGCAGGAGGGCAATTGCAGAGGGCCGGGGGCCGGGGGGGGGGAGAGGGGCGTGCAGTCTATGAGTATGGGGAAAGGCAAACAGGATGTTGCCTCATGAACTGAGGAAGCAGGTGGCTGTGAGGGACATCGGAAGGTGAGGGATGGGAGGGGAAGAGTGGTCTTGGATCCGCCGGGGGTGAATGGGGTGTCCGAGGACTTTCATAAGAGGTTATGTGAATCGGAGCCCTCTGGGGAGGGGTGGGGGGGGGGGGCGCTCTGGACTGGTTGGAGTTCCCCAAGGTGGAGAAGGACCTGGTAGAGAGGTTGGGAGCACCCATTGGACTGGTGGAGGTGATGCAGGGTATGGGGGCGATGCAGGGAGGGAAGGCCCCGAGCCCAAATGACTTCACGGTTGAATTTAACAAAAGGTTTTTGGGTGATATGAGGCCCCTGCTGGTAGGAACATTTAATGAAGCAAGGGAGAAGTGGGAGCTCACCCCTACGTTATCGCAAGCCTTGATAACTTTAATTTTGAAGAAAGAGAAGGATCCGGAGCAGTGTGGGTTCTACCAAGTTGCATGGAAAGATCTTGACCTCACAGATTGAGGATTGCATGTCGTGCTAGTTGGGAGAAAAACAGATGGGGTTTGTAAAGGTGAGGCATCTGTCGGCTAATATTAGGCCTTTGTTGAACGTTATAATGATGCCCTCGGAGGGATGGAATGTGGAGGTGGCAGTTGCTATGGACATGGACAAGGCCTTTGATTGAATGGGAATATTTGTGCAATTTACAGGGGCGATTCAGGTTCGGGAGGGGTATTGTGGGTTGGGTCCGGTTGTTGTATTGGGCACCGGCAGCGAGTATAAGGACGAACCGGGTGAGTTTGGGATATTTCAGGCTGCATCGTGCATGGTGATAGATCCACAGGCTATGGAGCAAAGAGCGTCAAGGGATTGGCAGGGGACATTGGGGAGGATGGGGGGGGGGGGGGGGGGGGGGGGGATGGAGCACAGGGTCTCGCTATATGCAAAAGATTTGTTGCTTTACATATCGGACCCATTGATGGTATTGGGAGGATCATGGGGATTTGGGAGAATTGGCTGGTTCTCTGGGTATATGTTAAACTTGGGGAAGAGTAAGGCTTTTCCAATCCAGGCAAGGGGCTAAGAGAGGTTGGGCGAGCTGCCGTTTAAGGTGTTGGGACGATTTTCAGGTATCTGGGCATTCAGGTGGCGTGGGGATGGGAACAGCTTCATGAATTGAATTGGCCCGGTTGGTGGAGTAAATGAAGGGGGATTTTAAGTGGTGAGACGTGCTTCCACTGTCATTGGCGGGTGCAATCCGTCAAGATGACGGTACTCCCGAGGTTTTTATTTGTGTTCCAGAACATTTCGATTTTTATTACAAAGGCCTTTTTTAGGAAGATTAATGCATGGATCTCGGGATTTGTGTGGGCGGGGAAAGCTTCACGGGTGAAGAAGATGCTGCTGGAGTGGGGAGGGGGGGGGGGTGGGGCTTGCCAAATTTGATGGGCAGCAAATATAGCTATGGTCAGGAAGTAGATAGTGGGGGAGGGGTGGGTGTGGGAGCGGATGGAGGCAGACTCTTGTAGGGGCACTGTTGACGGTGCCTCTGCCGTTCTCGCCAGCCAGGTACTCCGCAGGTCTGGTGGTGGCAGCTGCCCTGAGGGCATGGGGACAGTAGCTGCAGCACCTGAGGCTGGAGGGTACCTTGGTACGGAGACAGATCTTGTTGAAATGGAGGGTCTCAGGGCCACTGAAACCGAGGGTGTGGTTGAGCAACCTTACGGAGTTCCTTAGGTTGGAAAAAATTAAGTTTGCCTTGCAAGGGACATTGGAGGGGTTAAACCTGAGATGTAAACCGTTTATCGATTTAAATGGATAGTTAAGAACTCAGCTGGAGGCGGGGCGTACTCTGGTGTTTTAAAAAGAGGAGGCGGGTGGGGTGTTAGTTATTTATTTGTTTTGAGGTTTCTTGTTTGTTCTCTTTTTGGTTTTGGTTGTGCTTGATGTATATCTGTGGTTAGCGCTGTTGCTTCACGGCGCCAGGGTCCCAGGTTCAATTCTTGGCTTGGGTCACTGTCTGTGCGGAGTCTACACGTTCTCCCCATGCCTGCGTGGGTTTCCTCTGCTTGCTCAGATTTCCTCCCACAAGTCCCGAAAGACATGCTTGCTAGGTAATTTGGACATTCTGAATTCTCTCTCCATGTACCTGAACAGGCACCAGAATGTAGCGACGAGGGGCTTTTCACGGTAACTTCATTGCAGTGTTAATGTAAGCCTACCTGTGACAATAAAGATTATTATTATTATTATTATGGGCCAGGGTTTAACGAACACAAAAGTATATCATGGCGTTCTTTGAATAGATTTTGGTTATGGGGAGCAAAAGGGCCCACTTTACAGGTGTGATACAACAGAGATCTAAAGTATTAAAACAATGTTTATTCTATGAATCCAGTTAACATTTTAGAAACGCACAGTAAACATCTTATCAACTACCAACATTGATACTTCCCCCAAAGATACAATACTCTATAGGTAACCCTTATTGGATTGGATTTGTTTATTGTCACGTGTACCGAGGGACAGTGAAAAGTATTTTTCTGCAAGCAGCTCAACAGATCATTCAGTACATGGAAGAAAAGGGAATTAAACACAATTCAAGAAAATACATAATAGGGCAACACAAGATATACAATGTAACGACATAAGCAATGGCATCGGATGAAGCATACAGGATGTAGTGTTAATGAGGTCAGTCAATAAATAAGAGGGTCATTTAGGAGTCTGGTGACAGTGGGGAAGAAGCTGTTTCTGAGTCTGTTCGTGCGTGTTCTCAGACTTCTGTATCTCCTGCCCGATGGAAGAAGTTGGAAAAGTGAGTGAGCCGGGTGGGAGGGATCCTTGATTATGTTGCCCGCTTTCCCCCGGCAGCGGGAGGTGTAGATGGAGTCCATGGATGGGAGGCAGGTTTGTGTGATGGACTGGATGGTATTCACGACCCTCTGAAGTTCCTTGCGGTCCTGGGCCGAGCAGTTGCCATACCAGGCTGTGATGCAGCCCGATAGGATGCTTTCTATAGTGCATCTGTAAAAGTTGGTAAGGGTTAATGTGGACATGCCGAATTTCCTTAGTTTCCTGAGGAAGTATAGGCGCTGTTGTGCTTTCTTGGTGATAGCGTTGACGTGAGTGGACCAGGACAGACTTTTGGTGATGTGCACTTTCCGAACAACATCCATAAGTCAAAAACCCTTTTTAACAAAGACAATAGGTTTGCATTCCTTACAGAAACAGGTATTATTTTGAAATCATCAAGTGATCCGGAGACATTCTTTAGCCTGCAAAGAGATTCAAAATACACTTAGGGCAGCACGGTAGCATGGTGGTTAGCATAAATGCTTCACAGCTCCAGGGTCCTAGGTTCGATTCCCGGCTGGGTCACTGTCTGTGCGGAGTCTGCACGTCCTCCCCGTGTGTGCGTGGGTTTCCTCCGGGTGCTCCGGTTTCCTCCCACAGTCCAAAGATGTGCGGGTTAGGTGGATTGGCCATGCTAAATTGCCCGTAGTGTCCTAAAAAGTAAGGTTGGGGGGGGGGGGGGGTTGGGTTACGGGTATAGGGTGGATACGTGGGTTTGAGTAGGGTGATCATGGCTCGGCACAACATCGAGGGCCGAAGGGCCTGTTCTGTGCTGTACTGTTCTATGTTCTATGTTCTACTTCCTTGGTTTGAATGTAGCTCTCCATCTGAAAACGAAACTAAAACTCAACTACAAAACAGCTTCCAGCTCAAAGCGAAAGTAAAAAGCAGAGCTCGAGCCCAGCTCCACCCACACACTGACATCACTGCAGCCACTTGAGAAGAGAAACATTTCTTAAAGTGGAATTCCCATGACACTTCCCCCAAGAAAAAAAACCCATCAACTTTAAGATGGTTTAATTTTTTACCTTCCACTTTCTTTTAAACAATTGACAGTAAATATACTTTTTTGTTTCACAAAACAAAACATGCAAACATTTATAATAACATAGTCCATTTTAGTTCTTCTTCCTCCAACTGGAATCCCTCTTGATTGACAGTCTCTTTGAACAAGAAGGTCTCTCCATGATCCATCCATTTCTCTACCCCTCGGCCTTTCTCTTTAAGGTCAGATACTTTAGTTCAATCCGATCACAGAGTCCCTTGTAATTCTCCAACACAGGAGCATTGGTTAACACAGCCTTCAGGCCATCAAATGCCTGTTGACACTCCGCTGTCCACTGAAATTTGCTACGCTTCTTCAGCAAGTCCCTCAGTGGAGCGACCACACTGCAAAAGTTCTGCACAAATTTCCGGTAAAACCCACTCATTATTTCCCTATCGTGTCGAGGGTATTGGAAACTCCCCAATAACTTTTGTTTTCACATCCCGTAGGACCATTCAACCCTGCCCGATTGTATGGCAAGGAAGTGACTTGGACTTCTCCAGATTCACTTTTGGTCAGCTTTACCACCAAACCCGCCTCCTGAAGTCGATCGACTAACTCCATCAGATTCTTCAAATGTCTTTTCCATGTCTGACTAAAAGTTACCAGATCGTCGATGTGTACCACACAATTACGTAATCCTGAAACGACTTTGCTAGTTAACCGTTGAAATGTGGCTGGAGCGTTTTTCATGACAAATGGCATAACTTTGAATTGGTATATACCATCTGGAGTCACAGAAGCTGAAATCTCCTTCGCCCTTTCGGATAAAGGTACCTGCCAGTAACCTTTAAGTAAATCCAGTTTGGAAATAAAAGCTGATTGTCCCACCTTCTCATGTTCCACCTTCTCAATGCAACCCTCCAAGTGTGGGATAGGATAAGAGTCCGTTCTTGTAACTGCATTAACCTTTCTATCGTACACACACAACTGTTGGGTACCTTCCGGTTTCAGTACCATCACTATGGGTAAGCACCATTGGCTGCAACCCACTTCAAAGATGCCATTTTTAAGCATACTTTCAATTTCCTTGTTAACCTGTGCCAATTTTAAAGGGTTAAGCCGATATGGATGTTGTTTAATTGGAAAAGCATTTCCCACATCTACATCATGTATAGCCATTTTAGTACTTCCCAACTTATCTCCACAAACTTGCCCATGTGATATGGTTTAGTACAGTGGGCTAAACAGCTGACATGTAATGCAGAACATGGCAGCAGCGTGGGATCACTTCCTGCATCAGCCACCCGAATAGGGGCTGGAATGTAGCGACTAGGGGCTTTTCACAGTAACTTAATTGAAGCTTACTTTTGACAAGAAGCGATTATTATTATTATTATTATATAACTCTTTCAGGTCAGTTCGGTTTTCCTCTGGAAGGTAACTCAACAATTTATCCCAATTTTTAAGAACATCCTCGTTTTCCAATTTAATATGAAAGATGTCAAATTCAAAGTCATCCAGATTCGGTTTTCACTTTGCATTTTGATCATTAAAACCTCCTTTTGCTCTCCTTCCCTTTCAAAGTACCTTTTAAGCATATTCACATGGCACGCTCGGTGATCTTTCCTTCTATCTGGCGTTCTTACCACATAATTCACCTTTCAATCTGATACGATCCACAAAACCTTGCTTTTAAAGGTTCACCTAACCACTGGCAACAATACTAAAACTTTATCTCCACTGGCAAAACTACAAACTTTTGCTTTCTTGTCCGCTACCCATTTCATCACATGTTGTGCAACCTTTAAATGTTATCTTGCCAATCCCCTGTTCTATTTAATTGTTCCCTAGTATTTGACACGTAATCCAAGAACGTAGGTTCCGCCTGCTCACTCACCAATTTATTCCTTAATCAATTTAAGTGGTCCTCTTACCTCATGACCAAAAATTAGTTCAAAAGGACTGAATTTGGTTGACTCATAAGGTGCATCCCTAATTGCAAACAGTACGAATGGAATTCCTTTATCCCAATCCTCTGGATAAATTTGACCATAAGACCTCAACATTGTCTTTAATGTCTGATGCCACCTTTCTAACGCTCCCTGTGATTCTGGATGGTATGCAGTTGATTTAAATTGTTTTATTCCTAAACTATCCATAACTTCTGTGATTAACCTCAAGGTAAAATTTGATCCTTGATCCAATTGTATTTGTGTGTGTCATCCATGTCTAGTAAAGAATTTAAGTAACTCCTCCACAATCTTTCTAGCTGTAATATTGCGTACTGGAATGGCTTCTGGAAATCTAGTAGTCACATCCATTATAGTCAAAGGATATTGATTCCCACTTTTCATTTTAGGAAGCGATCCTATGCAATCAATTAAGACCCTTATAAAACGTTCCTCAAATGCTGGGGCGCGTATTAAGGCACTGGTTTTATCACTGCTTGAGGTTTACCTATCACATGATCGACAAAATGTAACTACAACTTTATGTAGTCCAGGCCAATAAAAATGTTTTTGGGTTTTAGCTTGAGTTTTCCTTACTCCCAAATGACCTCCCACTGGTAGCTCATGTGCTACTCACAACACCTCCTTTCTATACTCTACCGGCAATACTACTTGATGAACTTCTACCCACTTTTCATCCACCTGCATATGTAAAGGTCTCCATTTTCTGATCAAGACATCATTTTTACGGTATAACATTCTGATATATACTCAGGTTCCTCTTCCTTGTATGCTTTCTGATACATCCGTTTTATTTCGATATCTTTCTGTTGTAACTCTGCCAATTTTCCTGAACTAAAAATATCCACCTCATCCTCCACCTGTTCTTGTTCTTTTCTAACCATCTGATCAAAAATCGTTTCTGATAATTGAACTTCAACTTCATCTTCACTCTTTGATTTCTCCTCTTGTCTTAACCTGTGTGTTTGCGACCTTGTTACTACACAATCCGGAAAAATCCCAGGATATTCGTCCTTCAACACTTCAGTTGTCTGATTTTCCATGGGCTTATCAACCACAGTAGGCATCACTCCCACCTGCGATCCAACAATATTATTACCCAAGATAAACTGTATTCCTGGACAAGATAGTTTCTCTATTACTCCAATTACCACTTCTCCACTGGACTTTCCAACCTTACCTTATATAATGGAACATTACTCTTCTCGCCCTGAATTCCACATATTACCACCTTTTCTGGCAATATTCCTCCCAAACTACATAACTCCACATCTCTTATCATCAAAGATTGACTAGCTCCCGTATCTCTTAAAATTGTGACTTCTTTACCTACTACTCCTGGTACACCTGAGTAACCTTTACCCACACAAGTGAATTCTTTAAAGAGATCTGGCACCTTCTTATCAATCACCTCTTGATCAGGTTGTACAATCTTTTGCACCTCCTTAGCTTCACTTGGGCTTTCCTTTACCACTTTTAACAAATCCCACCGACTTATCCTGTTTTATCACATCAGCCTTCCCAGTGCTTTTCTTCAACCACCAACACTATGACTTCACATGGCCTAGTTTATTGCAGTGAAAACATTTGAAACTTTTAATTTCTCTTCCACCCTCCTGGATTTCTTTTTAAATCTGAGGTACACTCTCCTTATTATTTCCCATCAGATCTCCTTTACCTCTACCATTTGAGCATTTCTCTTTTCCCCAGTTTCTATCCCTCAAAGGCTGAAACTCTTGTCGGAAACCAAGCTTTGATTTATGAACTAATTCATCATCATTTGCCATTTCTGCTGCTAACCTTGCAGTTAAGCCTCTGCTCTTCCACATGAGTTCTCACTACATCAGGAATTGAATATTTAAACTCCTCCAAAAGTATGATTTCTCTGAGAGCTTCATATGTTTTGTCTATTTTCAAAGCCCTTATCCATCTATCAAAATTACTCTGTTTGATCCTTTCAAACTCCATGTATGTTTGACTAGGTTATTTCCTTAAATTTATCAACCTTTGTCTGTAGGCTTCAGGCACTAGTTCATATGCACCAAAGATGGATTTTTTCATCTCCTTATACGTCCCAGATACCTCCTCTGATAGTGATGCAAACACTTCACAAGCAATACCTAACAGCTTTGTTTGAATCAGTAATACCCACATGCCCTGTGGCCATTTCATTTGTTTAGCTACCTTCTCAAATGAAATGAAAAAGGCTTCTACCTCCTTCTCATCAAACCTTGGCAATGCTTGGACATATTTAAATAGATCCCTACCAAGCCTTCGACTCCGATGCTCTTTCTCTTTATCCTCATCTCTATCCTCAAACTGTATGTTTCCCTTTACATCCGCCAATTTTAACTGACTGTCATGTTTCATGGCCATTTTCTGAAGTTCAAACTCTCTCTCTTTTTCCTCTCTCTCTTTTTCTTTTTCCCTGATCTGTACCTCCCTTTCTCTTTCTTGTTGATCTGCTAGGGTTATTCTTTCTTTTTCCCTCAATGCGTATTCAAGCTGCTCTAATTCTTTTTCATGTTCAAGTTGTTTAATCTGTAACTGAATTTCTGCCATTTCTAATGAGTCAGATTGTATTTCAGGCAATTTTAAATGCTCAGCTACCACCGTAAGTACCTCTTCTTTTCGTATGCTGTCAGGTAACGTTAACAGCCCAGTCCATCATGCGAAACCGTCTCCCATCCATTCACCCTGTCTCCAACTCGCACTGCCTTGGGAAAGCAGGCAGCATAATCAAAGACCTCCCCCACCCGAGTTATTCTCTGTTCCAACCTCTTCCATCTGGCAGGAGATACAAAAGTCTGAGAACACGCACTAACAGCCTCAAAAACAGCTTCTTCCCCGATGTTACCAGACTCCTGAATGACCCTCTTATGGACTGAACTGATCTCTTCACACTTCTTCTCTACTGAGTAGTACTACATCCTGTATGCTTCACCCGATGCCTGTTTCTAAGTATTGACATTGTGTATTTATGTACGTCCTATGCTTTTTCATGTATGGAACAATCTGTCTGGATTGTACACAGAACAATACTTTTCACTGTATTTCGGTATATGTGACAATAAATCAAATCAAGTCAACTTGTCGGGTACTGGACTGTCTTTTTCGAGACCATGTCCAAGGTTGTGGGAGTGAGAGCCATACCCACTCGTGGCGGTCTTTGGAATATTGGAACAGCCCGAGCTCTTTATGGGGAGGGGGCCGACGCTCTAGCCTTTGTCTTTCCAATCACCTGCCAGAGCCTTCTGCTTGGCTGCAGATCAGCAGTGCCCCCATGCCGCAGACTGGCTGTCTGACTTAGCGGAATTCCTCAAATTGAAAAAGAGAAAATCCACCATCAGAGTATCGAAGGAAGACTTCTGCAACACATGGAAGTAATTTACAAACCTGTTTGAGGACCTGTTCGTGACCAGCAATCAATAAGGATCGAAATAGACAAAGGAAGAAGAGATGTGGGAGGAGGGGAATAGAAGAAGGGAGGAGGGAAGACCCTACCCACAATACAGATGAAGCAGGGCAGAGGAACAAAAGGGTACCAAAGGAAAGAGGGCCCATGGGTGAGGCCACAGCATAAACATCGAGGTATGCCTGGGTGACCGCAAACACGCCCCGGTATGTCTTAATACCATGGGCCATAATCGAACAATACGGTTGAAATAGATATAGACCATACAGTGCAGGAGGCCATTCGACCCATCGAGTCTGCACCGACCCACTTAAGCCCTCACCACCACCCTATCGCCATAACCCTATAACCCCTCCTCACCTTTTTGGACACTAAGGGCAATTTATCATGGCCAATCCACCTAACCTGCATGTCTTTGGACTGTGGGAGGAAACCGGAGCACCCGGAGGAAACCTATGCAGCCAAAGGGAGAATGTGCAAGCTCCGCACAGACAGTGACCCAGCAGGGAATCGAACCTGGGACCCTGGCGCTGTGAAGCCACAGTGCTATCCACTTGTGCTACCGTGCTGCCCAAATTATTGGGGTGGTAACCAATTATTGGGGGCCCAATGTTAACAGGTCTCATAGCTGTATATCTGTCTCCCATGTATTCATACCTGATTACTCTGTTTTCCCTTTCATTGTTTTATTTTTCTGTTTGTATATTTTTTATCATTTTGCCTTTTTGCAATATTGTCACAATCAAATGCAAAAACCAATCAATACAATTTTTAAAAATTATGAAAGATTTTGATCAAGACTCAGGAAGTGCTTCAGGTTGTGGGGAAGAACAAAACTAAAGGGTAGCAATACAAAATAGTAACTGAAAATAACTCCTGTATTCAGAGGGTAACACGAATGTTGAACTCACTACCATAGTGAAGAGTTGAGCCAAATAGTATAGATGCAGTTAAATGAAAACTAGATAAGCATATGAGATGGAAGGAATTGAGGCTACGCTGATAGAATTCAATGAGGGAGGATGGAAAGAAACTTCAATGTAACATAAACACTAGTATGAACTCATAGGGCCAAATGGCCTGTTTATGTGCTGTATCTTCTATGACTCACATTTTCCTTTCTTGCCAGCGCAGTGCTGCACATTATAAATGATAATTATTTTAATGTGGTGATTACAATACAATTTCCTGAAAAACCTATTGTGAATTTTGTTTGCAATAAATTCAGCAGTAACAACAAAGGCAAAGTAATCTATACTGTTTTCTCTGGTGGTCTATTGGAGTGTATAGAATGACACATCACTTTTCAATTTCCCTTTTTACAAGTCTCTTTAACACAGAAGTATTGGCCTCTTCTCTACTTCCCTACACTTTGAACATTGCCAATAAAATCTTTCTGCAAGATCACATTGTGCAGTTAGTCCTCTGCTCTTAACTAGTAAGGAGGTAGGGAAGACAGATCAACTGATGAAACAGTTTGGATCTGTGTGGTTCACCACATCATCAATTACTATTACGTCTTCATTCCGGTGAGAAAAACTGGGAAAAATTGAAGAGTCAACACACAAAGCTACACCCCTTCACAGACAGTTCTAGCATCACACTGCCAGTTGTGTGTGAGTGGTCATCAGCCAGATATATGAAGATAGCAGAGAGGAAAAAAACTCTTAAATTCTTGACCAAAACTACTTACATCAGCAATTTAGTCCTTCACAAATTGCTCCAAACATTTCCCTCATTTAAGATTCCCACTATTAGATTCCTACTGTTAAATTGCATCATGCTTCTCCTTTAATAACTGGTTTTCCTGGCTTCTCTGTCTTTGATCACCATCAGTCTCTCTAATTCAGTGGTATAATGTTGAAATACAAGGACCAAATGTAGCTAAGCGCTGGCAACAGGGGTTTGTTCTTCATTGCAGGGGCAGGCATTTGCTCTTGGTCTCATTTTTGGATTTATACGAGTTGTAAACATATCAGCAAACGGATGACTTTAATTTTCATTGCATTTTTATCACTCTCTTATTCTGCTAAAAAAATGTTAGTTTTGTTTTACACTTATATTTAAAATACCCATTTCTTTTTGGGATGTTCCTCTTTTAATGACAGTCGATGGTTAAAACATTTGCAGTTAAATGCAGTTATACAGATCCATTAAAAGTCTCATTCCACCAGGTTAAGTCCTCCAGTTTGCTGCAATAACCTACCAAATCAGACTTTTAATTGATTTACTTAACTGCAAATGTTATTGTACTATCGCTTTGAAAACTTTGCTAAAAAATTACATCATATGCCCATGTATCATTTTTAGGTAAGCAGTAACATCTGGCACGCAGCAGAGAATGTTGGCAGCCTTTTTATCATTCACCATGACGAGCTGGAAGAGAGCATTTGCCTTCATGCATAATGAATGGTTTGGATTTGAGTAGGTTTAGTTTTCTCCACCAAATGTCCACCACAAAACCATGCATTTTATAAGTTGGCACTTTTAAATAAAAATGTTCAGTAATGCAGTAGTGCTTGGCTGCATTTGTGTTCTGATGAGATTTATTACCGATATAAGCAATGAAGTAAACCTGCTAGTTAAAATGACAACATGTATTTCTTTTTAGGCAGTGATTTATGAATAAAGTCTTAAAAATAAAAAATGCAAATGCAATAGATCTAATAAATGAATAATAAACTAATTGCAACATTTTTGTTCTTGGAGCAGATTGAAATTAATTACTATAATAGTGTGACATTTTATACACAGTACTGTTACCATCACATCCCCTTAATTATATTGCTTTATTTAATTAACCTCTGCAACTTTCTTACAAGCCTGCAGTATTTCCTGGTTTATATTGTGCCTGACTGCAGAACAAATGTTTGGGGACCTCTAGATTCCACCGACCAAGGACTTTTTCCCTTTGCTTTTTCTTATTTCTACCCAGACTTATTCCACATCTTGATCTCCAGTGCTTATGTAATTTCTCATTACAGCACTGATCCCTTTCCTCACCAGCAAGGCTACACCTCCTCCTTTTCCTTTCAGTCTAATCTTTCCAAATACCCTTGAATATTCAATTCCCAGACCTGGGGTGGAGAATCGCCCGGGGCCAGCGTCAATCCCGCCCCCGCCGTGTCCTGAATTCTCCGCCCCCCGAGATTTGACGGGGGTGGGAATTGCCACACGCCGGTCGGCAGGCCCCCCACGGCGATTCTCTGGCCCGTAATGGGCCGAAGTCCTGCCGCTGACAGGCCTTTCCCGCCAGCGTGGTTTAAACCACCTCTGGTACCGGCAGGATTGACGGCATGGGCGGGCTCCGGGTTCCTGGCGGGGGGCGCGGGGCGATCTGACCCCGGAGGGGGGGTGCCCCCACGGTGGCCTGGCCCGTGATCGGGGCCCACCGAAGGCCCCGCCATGGCCTTCACCGTGGCGGGGCGGAAGAGACCCCCTCCCCTGCGCATGGGCCGGTATGACGTCAGCAGCCACTGACGCACCGGCGCATGTGCGGGCTTCCGCCGGCCGGCGAAGGCCTTTCGGCCCCAGCTGGCGGGGCGCTAAAGGCCGTTTGCGCCGGCTGGCAGAGCGGGAGCCACTCCGGCGCGGGCCTAGCCCCGATAGGTGTGGAGAATTCCGCATCTTTGGAGAGGCCCGACGCCGGAGTAGTTCACGCCACTCCGTCCCGCCGGGATCCCCCGCCCCGCCGGGTAGGGGAGAATCCCGGCCCTGGTCTCCTTGTAATCATATTGCAATACTCGCAACCAAATCATACCCTTTTGTTTCTATTTGCGTCATTAACTCTGAATGCTTTGTGCATTTACATACAAAACTCTTAAATAGTGTTCCACTGTTAATTTCCCTACTCTTCTAGAATTCCTTGGTGTATAAAGACTTTCACCCATTCTGTCCATCATCTTTATTTTCTGGTAACCATCCACCGCATTGCTAACCTGTACTCTTATCAACTCCTTTAATTTGGGTTTAGTAATTTCCCCTACAACTGAACCCTCTCCCCACCTCCCCCCGTTCCCAATTCACTCCTTTATCTACAGCCCTAGTTATGCAATCCGCTTGGACTCTATTCCCAGCGTGATTTATAAAAATATTTAAGCCTGGACAATAAAAAGCAATGTAACTCCTCAAACTCTCCCAACAATGTATAGTTTGTATCATTGCGACCAATATCAAACTTATTTAAATCCCTACCATAACTATCATTTCCAAGTATATTCAACTAAAATTGAATGTCGAAGTGTGCCTCATATTGGACAAAATGGACAGTTATATATTATAAAACTTGAGACAGTTAATTGAATGCACAGTTTAAAAGGAACAGCGATCCATTGAGCAACAACACCCCACCTGCTACCACAACTCTTACTTTCATACCTTAACACGGTCTCCTGTATGAAGCCAGTGGGAATGATGTTAGAGGGCAGGAGTGGCAAGACATGCGGAGTCAGGCTGCTGCTGGTGAGTGGGCAAAGTCCAAAGCAGGGTAGGCCCAAGGTATCCTTGTGAGTTGTTTGGAAACACTCTTATTCTCCCTGGTCTACAAAATGTCATTAAATCAGTGGTGATTTTGCTGATAAGAGTAGCATAGTCTTGTACTTTAAGATCACACTTTAAACGGTGTACACTTCTGACTAGTGTAATTGAACTCTAATTTTTGTATATTGAAGAAAAAGCGACATGTTATTGGAAGTTTTTCATCTTGTAATCATTGGGTCAAATGTAAGAATCCCAAATTTCAAATGATGAGAACAATTTACATCACAGAGGAAAACGATGCTAATTGGATGGCAAGTTGATTCTGATGGGTCTGAATGACCCATTTGCATCCACTTAGCGGGTGGGCACGATAATCTCCATGTCTGCCTACTCCACAGCCACAAGATCCCCCCCTCCCCCCCCTCCCCCCCCCCCCACACACACACACATAAACAGAGACCCCCCCCCAGGATAAAGAATCCTCCCCCTCCCCAAAAAAGAGAAACCTGTCTGGAAGCCTCCAAGAAAAGAGAAACCTGACTGGAAGCTAGAGAGAGCAGTCCAGACAGAGAGGCAATGAAAATAAATACTGTTGTGACACTACCTGGCAATATACCTGCTGGCTTCAACATATGAAGCACCATCTGTCAATTCCTGGAAAGAGAAAGCAGTCAGCTGTGTTTAAATTCCTCAGATGCTTGAGCTGCAAACCATTCATTCATTTCCCACACTGGGCTGTGATTTACAGCTTACACACACACACAGCTGTCAGCCTTGCTTCAGTTCATCTTCTTTCACTGTTGACTAATTCGGAAATGCTCTAACCACAATGTTTAAAAAGAGTTAAGTGCTGTCAGTTTCCAGCTGACCACTTCAAAATCACTTCAGCATCAAGGGGGTAATTGGAATACACTTTTAAGTGGTTGATGTTGATAACATTGTGGCTAGAGCACTTTAGAATTACTCAGAGTTACTCAACCATGAAGGGAGATGAGTGAACCTGGACTGACAGCTGTGTGTATGGAAGTTGTCAATCTTAGCCCAGTAAGGGAAACAAATGAATGGCCTGCAGCTCAAGGATCTGAGAGGTTTAAACACAGGTCACTGGTTTCTCTTTCCAGGAATTGAAATGTGGTGCTTCCTGTGTTAGAGCCAGCAGGAGATGTATGCCCGGGTGAGTGTTATAACAGTAAATGTTTGCACTGCCTGTGTCTGGATTGCTCTCTAACTTTTAGACAGGGGTCTCTTTTCTCGGGGAGGCTTCATAACAGATTTCTCTTTTCTGCGGGCTTGCTGACAGGTTTCTCTTTTACTGGAGGAGGTCTGTGGGAGGGTCTCCTTATCTAGGTGGGTCTCTTGAGGGGGGGGGTTGGATCACCACCTTACATGCGGGAAGGGGGAAACCCAGAAAGTCCGAAGGTGAGGGGCTGTTTTGCGATGCAGGGAGGGGGGGTGGTGGTCAGCTGTGGGACCTCGCTACCGGGCCACCGCTCAAAATGCCGGCCCGGTAGCGGGATTCCCTCTGGAATCCCTCACAATCCTCACCATGCATAAATTTGAATGGCTGGCATTGAGGGAGAGATTGTTGTTGTTACACCACTCCACTAGGTTCTCTATCTCCCTCCTGTATTCTGACTCGTCGTTGTTCGAGATCCGACCCACCACGGTTGTGTCATCAGCAAACTTGTAGATGGAGTTAGAACCAAATTTTGCCATGTAGTCGGGATGTATAAGTATAGTAGGGGGCTAAGTACGCAGTCTTGCAGGGCCCTGATATTGAGGACTTTCATGGAGGAGAGGTTGTTGTTTATTCTTACTGATTGTGGTCTATGGGTCAGAAAGCCGAGGATTCAGTTGCAGGTTGAGGAGCCAAATCTTAAGTTTTGGAGCTTTGATATGACCTTAGCTGGGATTATGGTGTTGAAGGCAGAACTGTAGCCAATAAATAGGAGTCTGATGTAGGAGTCCTTGTTGTCAATATGCTCCAGGGATGAGTGTGGGGCTGGGGAGATGGCGTTGTCTGCGGACCGGTTGCGGCGGTATTCGTATTGCAGTGGATCTAGGCATCCTTGGAGTATTGAGTTAATGTGATTCGTGGCCACCTCTCGAAGCACTTCATTACGATTGATGTCAGGGAGAACACAGTCTCCCAAACTGAGAATCTCACCCAGCATGCCTGACAGCCTTTGTGGGCAAAGAAACCGAGTTCATGTTTTGAGTCCAATATGGCTCACCTTCAGAACTGAGGAGATTGTGATGGATTCTATGCAGTTGCGAATGGGAAAAATGGGTGAGAGGATAGGTCAGAGGAATAATAAGTGTGAAGAAACAAAGCATTGATCCAGTGTAGCTGTTAATAGCAGAATAAAGGTCAACTCTGAAAGATACAAGATACAAACTGGCAGGAGGGGAAAATTAAATGGAGGTCAGAGTTTATGATCTGAAGTTGAACTCAATGTTAAGTTCAGAAGTGCCCAACTGGAAGATGAGATGCTGTTCCACCAGCTTGTGTTGGGCTTCACTGGAACATTGTAGCAGGCGGAGGACAGAAATGTGAGCATTAGAGCAAGATGGTGAATTTGAATGGAAGCAACTGGAAGGTCGGGGTGGTGCTTGTGGGTTGAATAGAGGTGATCCGCAAAGCAGCCACCCAGCCACAATGTAGACAAGGCTATATTGTGAGCACCGAGTATAGTAGACCGAATTCAAAGAAGTGTAAGTAAATCGCTGACTAATGTGGAAGGAATGTCTGGGGCCTTGGACAGTGAGGACAGAGGAGGTAAAGGGACAGGTTTACACCTCTTATAATTTCAATGGAAGATGCTGTGGGAAGAGAGTGAGTCGTAGGGATGATGGAGGAGTGGACCAGGGTGTCATTGAGGGAACAGTCCCATGGAATGCTGATGTGAAGGGGAAGATGTATTTCGTCCGTGCATCGTGCTGGAGGTAGCAGAAATGGCGGAGGGTGATCTTTTGAATATGGAGGCTGGTAGGTTGGAAAATTAGGACAAAAGGAACCCTATTTTGATTCTGGGAGGTAGGTAGGGGATGAGAGCAGAAGTGTGGGAAATGGGTCTGACAGGGTCGCGGGCCCTGTTAACCACATGGTGCTAGGGGGTGAATCCTCGGTTCAGGAAAAAGAAACACATGTTAGTAACGCCATGGTGAAAGGTAACATCATTGTAATGGAGACAGAAAAATTGGCAGAATGGAATAGAGTCCTGACTTGAAGCAGGGGATGAGAAAATATATTCAAGGCTGCTGTGGGAGTCTGTGGGGTTAGAATGAATATTAGTTAACAGTCTATTCCAGAGGAAGGAAAGTGTCAAGGATGGGCCATGTGAAGGTGGGAGAATGGAAATTGGATGCAAAATTGTTAAACTTTTCCATTCCAGTTCCAGATGAGAGCAGGAAGCAGCACTGATACAATCATTAATATACCGGAAAGAGTTGTGGGAGAGGGCCTCAGTAGGACTGGAACAAGGAATGTTCCACACAGCCCACAAAAAGACTGTTTACAATAATTAGGTCCCATGCAGGTACCCACAGCCACATCTTTTAATTGGAGGAAGTGAGACAAATTAAAGGAGAAATTGTTCAATAAGTGATCAGCAAGTTGGAGTAAATTACAAATTAATGTCAACAGACAGATTGCCACTTGTAATTAATCCAGTCATAGAATGGTGTACAGCTGGGCAAAAAACCTGGGAAAAATAAAGTAATTGAGAAGAGAACTGTACTGTTAATCCAGTTAAATTGTAAAAGTAAAGGGGCACTGGCTGATATCTATCTGGACACAATGAAAACAGAGTCCTGAAAAACCTCAGCAGGTGTGGCAGCACCATAGAAAGCATCCTATCTGGCTGCATCACAGCCTGGTCTGGCAGCTGCTCAGCCCAAGACCGTAAGAAACTACAGAGTTGTGAACACAGCCCAGTCCATCAAGCAAAACCACCTCCCATCCATTGGTTGTCTACACCTCCCGCTGCCTTGGGAAAGCGGGCAGTATAATCGAAGACCCCTCCCACCTGGGTTCTCTCTTCCAACCTCTTCCATCGGGCAGGAGATACAAAAGTTTGAGAGCACGCACAAACAGGTTCAAAAACAGCTTCTTCCACACTGTTACCAGATTCCTGAATGACCCTCTTATGGACTGAACTGATCTCTCCACACACCTTCTCTACTGATTAGCACTACACTCCATATACTTCACCCAATATTTGTGTCTATGTGTTTACATTGTTTATCTATCGTATGTCCTATGTTTTTTCATGTATGGAACGATTGGACTGTACGCAGAACAATACTTTTCACTGTACCTCAGTACATGTGACAATAAATCCAAATTCAATCAGTGAGGAGAGAATTAACGTTTCGAGTCCAACATGATTCTCCGGAATTGAGGAGAGGTTTCTATGATGTGATGGGTTTTGTGCTGCAGGGAAATGGGGAAGGGGGTTAGGTGGAAGAAAAAGGAAGGTCGGGAATAGCTTAGAGGATGGGGCAGATTTAACATGGAGATGAAAATATCTTTTTTTCTCTGAGTTTGGAGCCTGTGACCTCCATGAGGTACTACAGCCAGTACAGGGATTGAACCCATGCTGTTGGTGTCATTCTGCATCACATTCTAAGCATCTAGTTGACTGAAAGAACTGATCAACCCCCATATCTTAGAGAGGAGATAAAAGTGTGTGCGATTGGAGGCAGGCAGATTGCCCACACACATCAGTGTTTTGCTTTTTTTCTAAATCCTATTCAACCTGACAAGGATAGCTTCTGGCACAAAAATAAATACTGAAGTCTCTGATTTTTTTTCGAAGTCTTTCCCACATTTTTATGGTGTATTGCTCTGTGTGTTTCAGTATATGACAGTCACAGAAAGTAAATTTACAATGCTTATTTTCTGATAAAGCTTACATGACTACTTTCAGCACTTCTCCAAAGGTTAGTATTTAAAGATCTCAATTTACAATCAGCATACCTGTTACTATCCAATAAGTCATGTCAGAAAACATAACTTGCCTCAGCAGTGCTGCTGGCTGAATGTCTGTATTTCTGTGACTGTTTGCTTCATAAGGACGTGGTACCAGTGCAGTTAAATGTTTGCAGCATGGTGACGTTTTATGAACAGAAGCTGATTAAGTTTATGAATTGTACGGCAGAGGTTCTAACTTCAGGCAAAATGTTGACGTGTGATAGCCTATCATTGGAAGGGTCTCCACTGGGGACATGAAAAATGCTTGCCACATATGTGGGAGAGTTCGAAAGTCGAGTACTGGAAGAAAAACATTAATCTCTTTTGTAACTATTCCTTGGGGAGAAGGGGGGAGGGAATTAGGTTCTTTTTGCGATCAAGTTGCCACCAAGATAACATGCTTGGCAGTGGGAGATTGGAACTAAGCTGATTCTTTCTGGCAGACTCTATATTTGGATATATGAGTTAGGCAGGTCCTTAAGCTCCAGGGTGCTGTTGATTATTGACCAGGCAGCCTAGTTCATTGACAGAACCTGGAGGGCTAGGATTCTTCACACTTGGCTCTAAATAACCCTGCAAGTCAATGCCTTTTAGGTAGGGTGGTCCTAGCTGTAGAGTTCATCAGCATCCTGTGTTGTTATGCTGTACTGGTTTTAGCAGGTTAACCTCTAGAAGTACCTCTGCACATAGCTCTGAAACGCAACCTACCCCTAAATTCTAAAAACAAAAACAGACTGTGCACTTCATTTAAGACTAAGTCTGCTTCTGCAGATTGTTTCGTAGCTTTATTTGGAAAGTTTAAAATTTGGTGATGGGTTTTCCAACCGGACAATCATAATTAAAAAAACAGATCTCAGGTAAGTGAACACTTTGGAAATTAAACATCGTGAGTGATACTAAATTTGAGGAATTTTTTTTTAAATGCACTCGTAGTTCTTCCCTTGCTTCCGAAAAGGTTAATACCTCAGTCCTACATAATTCCTATTTATAGATTGGCATGGAACTGCAGATAGCTAGCAGCATTTCTGAAGTACGGTCTGAGTATTCTCAAAACATATTTGAGAGTGAAGCACGTCTGTGGGAAAACTTTGACAAAACAAAATGTTGCCTCAAAGTTTCAGAAACGTTTTCCTGTTGAAATACAAAGGGACCTATGTTCCTTTATTGTGCCTAGGGCAAGTACCAAATTGAGATTGTAACCAGTTTGTATTCTCCTCTCAATTAATGTAGACATGAAGGGGGCTAAGAGTGGGTGGTCACTCCAATGCCCATCCAGCATTTTTCCACCTTTTTCAGGCTGCAAGGCAATGCCAAAATTGCATTGCTAGTAGAACGTTTAGTTTATGCACACTACCATTCTTGGATTTACTGAAAATGTTTTAAAATTAATTTGGACTGATTAACATTTTTTTTTAATGCTGCCCAAATTCAAAATCCTGCAAATTCAGAAACAGATTCAAAGTAACTTCCCTTAGATTAGGCAGTGTTCTGCCAATGTGTCACTTAAAAATCTATCGAGGCAATTTTGTATGCTGTTACAGACTGGAGAGAAAGTCAAACTGAGGAGACGAATCTCCGGCCGCGCTGGGCTCTCGCTTGAGTACAGCGTGGCCGGAGAATGCCGGGAAAGCCATCCACTCAGCTTCCCGACAGCCTCCGCGCCACCTGGGATTCTCCGACCCCCGTGAGATGTCGGAGTTGGAATCCCTCCCTCAATGGGTGGGACAGAATGAGCGGAAGTAGATTGGAAACCTACTTACGACCTGACTGCGCGGGGCCAGCAGCCTCCCTCGATTCACCGACCTCCCCAGGGAGGCTGCAGCCGGGTGCCGTCACAGTGTCGGTCCACTCACACGTGGACCGGACGGAACGGCACCTGGGGGGTCTCCCAAGCCATTGAAGACCCCAGGGAGGTCAGAATCTGTGCAGGATGGCTCCCTGGCCCTCCTGGGCACCTTGGCACTGCCAAACCAGAAGGAGCACTGCCTGAGTGCCAGGGTGGCAATGCAAGGTGCTCGAGTGCCAGGATGGTACTGCCGAGGGCCAGGGAGTGAGGGGGGTCCTTGCTCATAAAATGAGGGTAGAGGGGAAGTCTGGAGGATAGGAGAGAGCAGGGCAGGTAAGTAGGAGCCTCCGGGAAGTTGGGGGGGGGGGGGGGGGGGGGTGATGGGTGGGGGTATTGGAAGGGAGGGGGGTGTTGTAAAAGGGCTTCAGGGGGCCTGAAGAGGGGGAACTCCAAGGGACCCCATAGCCAGATGTCCTCACTTGGGGGGTGTAGGATAGAATCCATGTGTGTGGGGGGTGGCATTGCCCATGGGTTGGAGGTGTGGGGAACCCACAAGCTCACCTAGAGATCAGAGCACCCTTTCAAAATGACGGCCCAATCTCGCAATTCAGCTCCCCAGAGTACTAACAAAAATTCTAAGTGTGGCCTAAACCGGCGAGAAACTCCCTAAGGTCCAAAAAAGTGACTAAGTGCCATTGAATATTGGTGAGGAACTCGCCAGCAGAGCCGGCAGGAAACTCCCTGAAAAACCCGCCTCAAATTAACTTAGACATTTTTTACGTGAATCGGGCCCTGAGCTTCTTTCCTAATACCAACTGTCCGTAAGCAGAAGGTGTTTTGCTTTATTTTTATAGCATGATGTGATCTTCAAATCCTCAAGTTCATGTGATCCAATTTACTAATATCTTACAGCAGACTTGCATTATGATTAACTCGGGTGAGCTATTCACATTCAAAACCCGAGGGTTCGCAATAACTTCACTACACGCGCACAGTAAGGGGGATAGGAAAATAAAGCTTTACAACTCATCGTAGTAATAGTACAAGAACTACCGAAATAATTATCAACGTACTTGATTATAAGGGTCTCGAGTTATAGGGCTGGATTCTTTGGCTGCGCCCACTGCAAGATTGTCATGGATGGGACATGGATCATATAAAAGGTCCATTGACCTCAGACGGGAATTTCCGGTTGCGATCGGGTGCGGCTGAAGAATCCTGCCCATAGTATTATGACTTACTTCATATTGGAGCTGGATGTCATCTGACTGAAGACTCGAGGTGTGCAGTTCTCTTTATAGTTGGTGCTGATAGCGCGCGATAATGGTGGTACACAGAGACTGGGTCAGTTCAGCAGGTGACACAAGCTCTGAAGAGCAGGCTGTTGTTCCGACTGTAGTTTTGCTTCATGGCATTGACTGATTGGATGTTAAACAGCAGACTGAGGGTTTTTCAGATCTCAAAGGACTATAAAAATTTCAAAATAGTCACTCAAATCAGAGATAGGATGGGGGCGTGGGCCTAGGTAGGGTGCTCTTTCAGAGGATCAGTTTAGACTCGATAGACTGAATGGCCTGCTTATGCATTGTAAGGATTCTATGATCCTATATTGAGGTTCTTGTGTCAGGAGGCCATTGTCTATGTAGACCCTCTGACTCTGGATATAGGGCAAGCGTATCGAGATGCAAATTACATCCATTGTCCCCTCAATGGTCCTCTTTTGAAATGGACCTGGACGGGCCCACGTGCGAGATGAGCCTCTTCATAGCTCTTCAGGCATAATGTATTTTGATCTGAGTATACTCTGGTTTTGTGATTATAATATCCTTACCGTTGGGTATGAGATTCCATGATCATGAGAGGAGGATTCCTTTGTTCTTTTAATTCCTGTGGATAGCTTCCAGACCAAAGGGCCAATATGTGGTCATGTGACTTGTAGCAGCCATCATTTTTTAAATTAGCAAAAAGAATAAAATTGACACATACAATTTTGGATTTCTTTTCATATCATATTGTCCCAACAGTGTCATGATTTCTTAGATAAATTTTACACACACTGTTCAATCTATAGGCCCAGAAACTCTACCCCATCTTCAACAAAATTTCAGCACATAACATTTTTTGGTAACAAAATTATGCTACTTGGCCATTCAAACTATTTGCTCATTCCTGATTGAGCTCATTTATATATCCTATAATGAGTGCCAGTATAACTGCAGATGTCTCCTATATACTTACAGCCATGCTAAATGGGAAAGAAAACTATAAGATAAAGTAATTGCAAGGGTCAACTGAGGCAGAGAAAATGGGGAGTTAATGAGCCTCAAATGTGAGTGTTTCAATAACAATTTCTGCAGGTGGGAATAATGCGTTTTGGCATATCTTACCTAACCTATCCCACTGAGCAGAAGACAATCAGAAACCTTGACCCATGCTTCTCCCTCTCAATCCATTACCCACAGGGGCAGCACAGCTAACTACTAGACAGCTAGTTTGTGATGCAGGACAAGGCCAGCAGCGACAGGCCAATTCCCTTACCAACTGAGGTTATTCATGAAGACTTGCCTTGTCAACCTTGCCCCATGCCCAAGGTGTGGTGATCCTCAGGTTAAACTCCACCAGTCAGCTCTCCCCCTCAAAGGGGGGCAGCCCATGATCATCTGGGATTATGGTGATTTTACCGTTCCTTTACATTTAAGGTTCAACCATAAATTTGTTCACTCAGGGAATCAAAAGATTTGGGGAGCGAGTGAGAAAATGGATTTAGAATCCCTACATAAGCAGGCCATTCGGTCCATCGAGTCTGCACCGACCCTTCAAATCAGCACTCTATCCATACCCACTGCCCCCCCCCCCCCCCCCCCTATTCACGTAACCCCATAACCTAAGCTGCATATCTCTGGACACTAAGGGGCAATTTATCATTGCTAACACACCTAACCTGCACATATTTGGACTGCGGGAGGGAACCGGATCAAACCCACAAACTCCACACAGATAGTGACCCAAGCCAGAATTGAACCCGGGTTCCTGGCGCTGTGAGACAGCAGTGCTAAGCTGATCTTAGAGGCAAAAGATCAGCTAATATCATATTGAATAGTGGATCAGGTTTGTTGGGGCCACTGGTTTATTCAACTCTGCTCCTATTTCCTTATGATAAGAGGAAATGAAAAAAATTGGAGATTATTAATGTTACTTTTCTGCATGCCATCAAATGGGTACACCTGAATTATGGGCATGGAGAGGTTCCAGAAGTAATTTCTGCTCCTGCTCTGCGTGACATCTGTTCATACACAAAGTATTGCTATTTTCAAAGGATGATGCTTATAGGTGAACGCGTATCAAGGAACATCAGATTTTGATAAGATCAGCCACATTCCCTGAACTACCTGTCTCACCACTCCCTATAGACATTTAGAGCTTTATAAAAACTATGAGCAGGATTTTGCGGATGGTGATGTTTCACACCATGTCACCAAAGAGTCCGCAGGGAAGACATTCTCCCCTCCCTCCCACCCCCAATGCTGGCTGTGTTGCAGTCATTTAACATTCATGTTACGATCCCAGATTATGCTATTATTGGGCATCATGATCCCAGAATGAAACCCTGGCTCAAGAGACTGTAACTTTAACTTTTTTTAATGAAATGTGGAGGGTGGAGGAACAGAGGGCGGGATTCTCCGACCCCCTGCCGGGTCGGAGAATCGCCGGGGGGGGGGGGGCGCGGCGTGAATCCTGCCCCCGCCGAATCCAGAGATTCAGCAGGGGCGGAAATCGCGCCGATCGCTTGCAGCGGCACCCCCCCCCCCCCCCCCCCCCCGGCGATTCTCCGGCCCGCGATGGACCGAAGTCCTACTGGTCCTTTGCCAGTCCCGCCGGCGAAATTTAGACTCGGTCACTTACCGGCGGGACCTGGCGGTGCGGGCAGGCTCTGGGGTCCTGGGGGGGGGGGATCTGGCCCCCCAGGGGTGCCCCCACGGTGGCCTAGCTCGCGATCGGGCGGGCCTGTGCTGTGGGGGCACTCTTTTCCTACGCATCGGCCTTGTCAGCCTCCGCGACAGCCGACGCTTAGGTGTACCCCCCCCCCCGTGCATGCGCAAGGATAAAGTCAGCAGCCGCTGACGTTCCCGCGCATGCGCGGACTCGCGCCGGCCGGCGGAGTCTCTTCGGCCCTGGCTGGCGTGGTGCCAAAGGCCTTGCACGCCAGCCGGCGGGGTGCAAACCACTCTGCCCCTGAAGGTGCAGAGGATGCTGCACCTTTGGAGCGGGCTAATGCCGGAGTGGTTCACGTCACTCCGTCCCACTGGGACCATCCCACCCCACTGGGTATGGGAGAATCCCGCCCAGAATCACAGGATCGCAAATTCGTTTCAACAAGGTAAAAAAAACATTAATCAAACATGAAAAAATTGGACTGTGATACAAAACTCCCTTTACTCCCCCCATACTTTAAACAAATACACCCCCCCCCCCCCCCAAGGCAATATCCAGCTTTTGACAAAATATGCACAAAGTGCAAAGGGAAGAATCACTTCGCAAAATGCTTGTTTCTCAAATAAGAAAATTAATGCAGGGCAGTCAATTAACGTGATCGATGACACTAATGTAAGTGACACATTTTTCGTTGGCCTGGTGTCGGATGAAAACACAGCAAATGAAGCCATACCAAATAAAATTCCACCCACATGTATCAGGAGTGCTGAACGTGATATTGCAACAGTAACAAGGGACAAATGGACTGTACCTTTGATGATCAATTGATCGATAATTACTATTAAATTAGAGACTGGTGCAATGGCAAACCTAATCAGTAAAAGTGATGTTACGACCATACAGCTAAGGTCGAGAATTCAAAATAAGCCAGTCTTACTTAAAGACTACAATAGTAAGAGGATTGACACTTTGGGTATGTACGAATTAGACATGCAAGTAAAAAACTAATTACACAAGCTGAAGTTCTCAATTGATGCTGAAGGTCATGAATCACTATTGGGTAATGATGCATGTGAGGCACTGGAATTGGTGCAAAAAGGTCTGTAGCATTGACTGCACTGAGTACACACAGTAGCTCAGTGGAGTCCATTGCACTGGCCTTTCCAGAAATATTCAAGGGCTTTGGTGTCCTGCCTTTCACATATAAAATAAAATTAAGAGAGGATGCTCAACCGGTGATACACGCTCCTCGAAGAGTTCCAGCCCCGTTGCGTGCCTGCCTCAAGGCAGAGTTAGACAGAATGACACAACTTAAGAGTCATCAGGAAAATAGAAAAGCCTACAGATTGGGTCAACTCAATGGTCCATGTGAAGTAGAATAATGATCTCAGGATTTGTATGGATCCCAAGGATTTGAACGCATACATTAAAAGAGAGCATTATCAAATTATTCCAAAGAGGAAACAATCACAAGCGAGATGCCTGGTGCAATTTTTTTTTACCAAACTCGATGCATCGCAGGGATTCTGACAGCTCAAGCTTGATGAATAAAGTACCAAGTTCTGCACATTCAATACTCCTTTTGGCATACATTGCTTTCTTCGCATACCCTTTAGCATTATATCTGCGTCCGAGATATTCCACAGAGCTATGGAACATATCATTGAGAACATTGAGGGGGTCCGGATATAAGTAGACAACATAGGGTTCCACTTTAGAGGAAGACAATGACAGACTGATCAAGGTCTTACAAAGAATCAGGCGGAATAGGTTGAGGCTCAATAAAGCCAAATACCATTTTGGAGGACAGGAGATTACATTCCTGGACAACAAGCTTTCTGATCACGGAATAGAGCCAGATGAAATGAAGATTAATGCCATACTAAACAAAGGAGTGCTATGAATAATGGGGGGAATAGGGAAATTTATTCGAAATCTCTTAGCCAAAACTGTGTCTCAAAGACATTCTACGGAAAGTGAATGATTTCACTTGGACAGAGCAGCACAAGCAGGAATGGCTCCAGCTAAAGAAAGCTCTTACATTCACGCCAGTGCTGATGTTTCTTGATCCAATAACGAACACCAAAATATCTACTGAATTGTCAAAAGATAGTATAGGTGCAGTATTGCTGCAACAAGAAGATGGAAACAACTGGAAACCTGTGGCATATGCTTCACGGTCAATGATGGAACCTGAGTGCAGATATGCACAGATTGAGAAAGAATGCCTTGGACTGGTAGTTGGCTTGGAAAAATTCCCGACTTATATGGCCTCCCCACATTTACCGTTGAGATGGATCATCGTCCACTGGTTGCAATCATTAAAAAGAAGCGCAATGAAATGTCTCCACGAATACAGCGTCTCATGATGAAGCTTCAAAGATACGACTTTGAGTTGATATACACGCCTAACAAACATATAGTGGTAGCAGATGCATTATCCAGAACTCCAACAGCAACCAATGCCAGCTCTACTGGATAAGATGTACAGGCTCACATACACATGATCACTGATGCATTGCCAGTGTCAGATGTAAAGTCAAAACGAATTGTCAAAAAGGCAGCAAAATGAGGTGTTGCAGTTGGTAATACCTTAACAATGATTGACCTAAAGGTTCATGCACAAAATATTATGAAATCTGATCTGAACTAAGTGTCGTAAATGGGCTACTATAAAAGTAAGAAATAATTGTGATTCCGCAGTCTCTACTCAACGATTTGCAAAAACGAATTGATGAGGGTCACCTCGGGATTGAGAAGTGTAAATGGAGGACCAGAGCTACTGTGTATTGGCCTGGTGTAAACAAGGATATACAAGACATGATCGAGAAATGTGAAACGTGTCAAAACCAATGAACATAGCTGAAATACCATCAGCTCCATGGTAAAAAATTGGAATGGATTTAATTTATCTCAATGGCAAGGAATATCTGATAGTCGTTGACTATTATTAGAATTTTCCAGAAAAAGCCTTCCTGCCAAGCTCCATGGCAGGTTGTGTGATAATGCATACAAAATCAATGTTTGTAAGACATGGCATACCCAAAACTCCATGTTTTAATTGCAAGAAATGGCAAGAGTTTGCGATGCAATATGATTTTGAACACATTACGTCAAGTTCATTATACCCACAATCGAACGGTAAAGTGGGGAAGGGAGTTCAAATAATAAGGCAGCTATAAAAGGCTATGTACAGCAAAACTGATCTGTATCTAGCTCTATTGAGTCATAGACCTTCACCTTTAAGCTGTGGTCTGTCACCTGCAGAGATACTGATGAATCGTTAGCTACGTACCACATTGCCGTTCCACACAAAGACTAGGCAAAATGAAAAGTTAAGAAGCAAAAACAGAAGGCACACTATGATAGAACAAACAGGAGTCTTAAACCTTTGTTATAAAGCGGTGTTGCAAGGATTGAGGATCCTGATGGGTGGTCTAGAACAGGCATTTTCAAAATGGAGTCGGAAAGTTTGTGCACCCAATCGGGTGCAACAGCAGCATCAGCCGGCTTTTAACAATGCCGGCTGCGAGTGGCTTTGAAAATGATGGTCGCGACCAGATAAACAAATGCGGCCGCAAAGCGCACTGTCGCAGGAGAAGATTTTTTTAAAAATTCATTGTAATCTTCCTGCCTGAATGTTGAAGTCATGTGCTTTGGGCATGATAGTGATTCCTCCATTTATCAGCAGCAAACAAGTCAAATTTAAAATGGATCGTTTTGTTATAAGAGAGGGCCAGAGATACAAACAGGCCAGGATTTCACAACTAAACTTGCTGGAGAGAGTGGCTCAGGAGAACCCACAGCAGGACAAAGCAGTGGTAGTGTGAGCTGTTCAGGAGGGTCCACAGCAGGACAAAGCAGGGCTGGTGAACAGCCCATTAAGAAGAAGCTGAAATCAGGCACAAAGCAGTATGGAGACGATTTTTTAAGGTATGGATTTACTAATTGTGCCAGTGCAAATCAGGATGCAAGGCCCATGTGTGTTATATGCAGGAAGTGCTGGCAAATGAGTTTCAAACCCTCAAAACTTCAAAGGCATTTGAAGACTAAGCATGGCGAGTTAGAGAACAAACCTCTTGATTTTTTTTCTTAGGATGCAACGGGAACTTAAATCGTCAGCTGAAGTCCTCAGCAGAAATGTTACATTGAACAACAAAGTACAGTGTAGCTAAAGAGAAAATACCCCACACTGTAGCGGAGACTTTAATTCTCCCTGCAGCATTAAATATAGTTCGTACGGTCATAGATGAGAGGTTAGAGGCAGCATGGTGGCGCATTGGTTAGTACTGCTGCCTCACGGTGCCGAGGTCCCAGGTTCGATCTCGGCTCTGGGTCACTGTCCGTGTGGAGTTTGCACATTCTCCCCGTGTTTGCGTGGGTTTCGCCCCCACAACCCAAAGATGTGCAGGGTAAGTGGATTGGCCACGGTAAATTGCCCCTTAATTGGAAAAAATGAATTGGGGACTCAATACTTCTTAATACAAATAGATGAAAGTTGACGTTTCAGATTCTGCAACCTTGCTATCTTACGTTAGGTATGTTTGGCACAATGAATTTGTTGAAGATTTGCTGTGCTACCTGACTTTACCAACCTGCATGTCTGGTGCAGAAAGTTTTGAAGCTTTGAATAGTTTCTTGCTTGGAAAGTGCCGGCTCGACTGGGTTAGTTGTAGAGGAATCACATGTGATGGAGCAGGCAAGATGACTGGGAAAAACAGCGGAACTATAGTAAGGATTAAGGAGGTAGCTGGTCAGGACATTGTTTGGAATCATTGTTTTATTCACCGTGAGGCACTGGCATCGAAAATAATTCCATCCGATCTTGAAATGGTGTTGAAAGGAATTGTGAAAGTTGCGAATTTCATTCAAGGCAGCCCACTCAATACCAGACATTTTTGACACACAGTGTTCCAATTTGGGGGCTGAGCACACACATTTATTGTTCCACACAGACGTACATACATTGGCTGTCAAGGGGACAGGTGCTACTCAGAGTTTACAACCTAAGGTACGAAATCCACACTTTCCTCCTCGAGAAATTGTCCTCTCTGGTTGATTCATTTGCTAAGGAAACTTGGATGCTAACTATGTCTTACTTTGCAAACATCTTTACAATTCTCAATTAACTGAACCTCAAATGGCAAGGGAAGGGTGATGATTGCTTTCGGCACTGTGAAGAAATTGTAACTTTCCAAAAGACATTGAAAGTTTGGCAATTGTGAGTGTAAAGCCAAAATTCGTACATGTTTCCCACACTGCTTCGACACATCGAAGAAAACAGCATTAGTAAGGAAACTGTAAATGGACTGAGAAGCCTTATTCAGTTGCATCTGGCTGCCCTGATCAACAATTTTGGTTGCTACTTTCCAGAGGAGAAGTTTACGATTTTGACAGAGAAGAGGTGGACGCTGAGAAGGCATTTGACCGGATAGAATGGGGGTGCTTGATGACAGTTCTGGAGCAGTTTGGGATTGGACCAAGATTTGTGAACTGGGTAAAGCTACTATATAAGGAGCTGAGGGCGAGTGTCTGCACAAACAACATCAGCTTGAGATACTTTTCTCTCCACCGTGGGACTAGGCAGGGATGTCCTATATGCTCCCTTCTGTTTGCACTCGCGATTGAGCCGTTGGCCATCTCATTAAGAAGTTCGGGGGTATGGAAAGGAATAGTGCGGGGGTGGGAGGGGGGGGGGGGGGAGAGCACAGGGTGTCCTTATATGCCGATGACTTGCTGTTATACGTGTCGGAACAGAGTGTGTCAATAGGGTGAATATTGGAGCTGCTTTGAGTATTTGGGTCTTTCTCAGGGTACAAACTAAATCTCGATAAGAGTGAGTATTTTGTGGTGTCTCGGACGGGGGTGGGGGCAGGAATGGGGGAGCTGCCATTCCGTAGGGCAGGGTCTCACTTTAGGTACCTGGAGGTGCAGGTTGCCCAGGAGTGGGGGGGGGGGGGGGGGGGGGGGGGGGGGTCCGAAGGTACAACATTTCTAGCTTGGTGGGGAGAGTGTAAACTGATCTGGCAAGGTGGGTTGGTCTACCTATGTCACTGGCGGGTCAGGTACAGGCGGTTAAAATGAACGTGTTGTCCTGATTTCTGTTTATTTTTCAATGCCTGCCTATTTTCCTGCAAAAGGCTTTTTTCAGAGAGATTGAGGAAAGGATCACTTTGTTCATATGGGGAGGGAAGGTGGCCAGAGTTAGAAAGGTGCTGCTGCAGAGGGGAAGGCAGGCAGGGGGTTTGGGTCTTCCGAACCTGATGTCTTGTCTTATTACTGGGCGGCGAATGTGGAGAATGTGCGGAGCTGGGTCAGAGGGCTCGATTCCCAGTGGGTCAGGATGGAGAAGAGTTTGTGCAGGGGTCGGGGTTGAAAGCACTAGCAACAGCCCCGATAGCCCCGGGGAAGTACTCAGGGAGTCCGGTAATAATAGCTTCACTGAGAATTTGGAGGCAGTTTCGCCCACACTTCGCGTTGGGGACAGGGCCAAGGGAAATGCCGATTTGGGGGAACCACAGATTTGAGACAGGGAGGTGGGGTGGAAATTTTCGGAAATGGGAGAAGGGGATTAAGACACTAAAAGATTTGTTTCTTAGGGGTTGGTTTGCAGGATTGAAGGAGCTGGAAGCGAAGTATGGGCTGGAGCAGGGAGAAATGTTTAGATACATGCAGGTTCACGATTTTGCCAGAAAGGAGATACAGAGCATCCCGGTGGAGCCGGCCTCCACATTGCTGGAGGAGGTGCTGACGACAGGGAGACTGGAGAAGCGGGTAGCGGTTTACGGAGCTATTTTGGAAGAGGAGAAGGCACCTCTGGAAGAGATCAAAGCAAAGTGGGAGGAAGAGTTGGGAGAGGATATGGAGGAGGGGTTCTGGTGTGATTCTTTGAAGGAGTGGAAGATGTATGTGAGCGTTGCGGGGGGGTTCATATGTTTTGGTCCTGTGCAAAGTTAGAGGATTACTGGAAGGAGGTTTTTAGGGTGATTTCTAAAGTGATGCATGTGAAACTGGACCCGGGCCCCCGGGAGGCCATATTCGGGGTGTCGGACCAGCCAGGGTTGGAAACAGGTGCAGAGGCAGATGTTGTGGCCTTAGCCTCATTGATTGCCCAAAGTCGGATCCTGATGGCTTGGAGAGCAGCCTCTCCACCCTGTGCCCTGGCGTGGCGGGGGGACCTGTTGGAATTCCTGACTCTTGAGAAGGTTAAGTTTGAACTGAGGGGAAGGATGGAGGGGTTCTCCAGTTCATGGGAATTATTCATCATGCACTTTCAAAAACTGGATAACATCGAACATTAGTTGGGGGGATGGGTGGGAGGGTTGGGGGGAGGGGGGGCGGTGTGTGTTAATGGTGCCGATGGGTGATTCCTGATTTCTTTTTGTCATTCGTTCATGTGAACATGCGGGCTAATGTTTGGGGTTTGATGGGAGGATGGGATCGTTGTTATTGATATGAGGATTGACATATTTGTTACTGATTGTTGTTTATTGTTGGTGGGTGTAAATTTGGGAGAAAATTAGTAAAAGGAGGAGAATAAAAAAATATTTTTAAAAAACCTTCACAGAATTCATTGGTAAATACATTTATTAATAAGGAAACAGCAACCCCATGGCTGCACCTAGCTCCCTAAATGGCTCCTACCTAAGAGAGGACCTACCCATTTTCAGTCCCAATTAGTTCCCCAAGCTCGGTGAATCTTTTCTGCGGTGTTTCCCTTAATGGGACAATCACCACAGATTCAATCTTTGCAATTTACCTTTTTGAAATGTTCCCTGAATGCAATTCTACATTGTGTTAAAACATTACACAATCATACCTCACATTTTTTTTTGAAGAATGTTTCTTATAAACCTTACAGACTATAATATCCCGCACAGGGCCTATGGAGTGGGAATGCTGGTCTTTCCTGTGCTCTTTGTGGAGTACGAGCTCCCCCGTTCGGGCAGGGTATCTCAATTACCTAGAGTTTACAAAGTCGGCCAGTAACGCACCAACCAGAAAAGTACCCGGTAGGGGTTGTGGTGATATGCCTGTGAACTGTGAACTGGTTTTGGGTAATGAACCAGGCCAGGTGTTAGATCTGGAGGTAAGTGAGCACTTTGGAGACAGTGACCACAATTCGGTGACCTTTACATTAGTGATGGAAAGGGATCAGTATACCCCGCAGGGCAAGAGTTATAGCTGGGGGAAGGGCAATTATGATGCCATTAGACATGACTTAGAATGTGTAGGTTGGAGATGTAGGCTGCAAGGGTTGGGCACACTGGATATGTGGAGCTTGTTCAAGGAACAGCTATTGCGCGTTCTTGATCAGTACGTACCAGTCAGGCAGGGACGAAGGGGTAGAGCGAGGGAACCGTGGTTTACCAAAGAAGTGGAATCTCTTGTTAAGAGGAAGAAGGAGGCCTATGTGAAGATGAGGCGTGAAGTTTCAGTTGGGGCGCTTGATAGTTACAGGGAAGCGAGGAAGGATCTAAAGAGAGAGCTAAGACGGGCAAGGAGGGGACATGACAAGTCTTTGGCAGGTAGGATCAAGGAAAACCCAAAAGCTTTTTATAGGTATGTCAGGAAAAAAAGAATGACTAGGGTAAGAGTAGGGCCAGTCAAAGACAGTGGTGGGAAGTTGTGTGTGGAGGCTGAGGAGATAAGCGAGATACTAAATGAATACTTGTCGTCAGTATTCACTCAGGAAAAAGATAATGTTGTGGAGGAGAATGCTGAGAACCAGGCTATTAGAATAGATGGCATTGAGGTGCGTAGGGAAGAAGTGTTGGCTATTCTGGACAAGGTGAAAATAGATAAGTCCCCGGGGCCTGATGGGATTTATCCTAGGATTCCCTGGGAAGCCAGGGAAGAGATTGCTGAGCCTTTGGCTTTGATTTTTATGTCATCATTGGCTACAGGAATAGTGCCAGAGGACTGGAGGATAGCAAATGTGGTCCCTTTGTTCAAGAAGGGGAGTAGAGATAACCCCGGTAACTATAGGCCGGTGAGCCTCACGTCTGTTGTGGGTAAAGTCTTGGAGAGGATTATAAAAGATACGATTTATAATCATCTAGATAGGAATAATATGATTAGGGATAGTCAGCATGGTTTTGTGAAGGGTAGGGCATGCCTCACAAACCTTATCGAGTTCTTTGAGAAGGTGACTGAACAGGTAGACGAGGGTAGAGCAGTTGACGTGGTGTATATAAAGCGTTTGATAAGGTTCCCCACAGTCGGCTATTGCAGAAAATACGGAGGCTGGAGATTGAGGGTGATTTAGAGATGTGGATCAGAAATTGGCTAGTTGAAAGAAGACAGAGAGTGGTGGTTGATGGGAAATGCTCAGAATGGAGTTCAGTTACGAGTGGCGGACCACAAGGATCTGTTCTGGGACCGTTGCTGTTTGTCATTTTTATAAATGACCTAGAGGAGGGCGCAGAAGGATGGGTGAGTAAATTTGCAGACGACACTAAAGTCGGTGGAGTTGTAGAGTGTGGAAGGATGTTGCAGGTTACAGAGGGACATAGATAAGCTGCAGAGCTGGGCTGAGAGGTGGCAAATGGAGTTTAATGTGGAGAAGTGTGAGGTGATTCAGTTTGGAAAGAATAACAGGAATGCGGAATATTTGGCTAATGGTAAAATTCTTGGTAGTGTGGATGAGCAGAGGGATCTCGGTGTCCATGTACATAGATCCCTGAAAGTTGCCACCCAGGTTGATAGGGTTGTGAAGAAGGCCTATGGTGTGTTGGCCTTTATTGGTAGAGGGATTGAGTTCTGGAGCCATGAGGTCATGTTGCAGTTGTACAAAACTCTAGTACGGCCGCATTTGGAGTATTGCGTACAGTTCTGGTCGCCTCATTATAGGAAGGACGTGGAAGCTTTGGAACGGGTGCAGAGGAGATTTACCAGGATGTTGCCTGGTATGGAGGGCAAATCTTATGAGGAAAGGCTGATGGACTTGAGGTTGTTTTCGTTAGAGAGAAGAAGGTTAAGAGGTGACTTAATAGAGGCATACAAAATGATCAGAGGGTTAGATAGGGTGGACAGTGAGAGCCTTCTCCCGCGGATGGAGGTGACTAACACGAGGGGATATAGCCTTAAATTGAGGGGTAATAGATATAGGACAGAGGTCAGAGGTAGGTTTTTTACGCAAAGAGTGGTGAGGCCGTGGAATGCCCTACCTGCAACAGTAGTGCACTCGCCAACATTGAGGGCATTTAAAAGTTTATTGGATAAGCATATGGATGATAATGGCATAGTGTAGGTTAGATGGCCTTTAGTTTTTGACTTCCCATGTCGGTGCAACATCGTGGGCCGAAGGGCCTGTACTGCGCTGTATCGTTCTATGTTCTGTGTTCTATATCATAGATGGACGGTGTGCGACCTCCAACCAGCAGGTGGCGGTGCAGACACACTATGCGGTCTCAAGACCAAGGTCATGTGACCAGTGACTCCACTATTAGTGGGGGACACAACCGGCCATCTTCAGAAGAAGATTGAGAGGGTATTTTTTTTTTTTTTCATATTCTTGCTGAGGTCAAGTGTGCAAGCCAGCATTTTAATGCTCCTTTCAAGAAAGTTTTCAATCATGTGACATTTACAAAATAACATCCAAGTTATTTGGTGTTGCAGAACAGCAATATCCCTCGCAAAACCAACATTCCAACAAAGATTGTACCTGTAAATAATTTTGATAACGTTTCAAATATATGATCAGAGCTGGTCTTGCTGAGCAAAGAAGTCAGAAAATAGAAGACAAATCCCATTTTATGACCTCAATACCTGTAGATTTCTTGTACTAGATTTAGACACAGGTTTTTGTTTCAGGATTACCAAGATATGGCAAGTGAAATATGTTGCAGATAATTACAAAGGCCACTGCTGTCCTCAAAACTCTGCATATATCCCGGCTATAAAACACAGTTGAAATCCAGAATGCTCACGGCAAGGCTTCACTCAATCAAGTCTTCAAAGATATGTTACTACTAAAAAGAAAAATACACTAGCCTTATAGTTTATGGTCAAAAGAGGGGCAAAATGAATCTACTTATCTGGATTACATACAAGCAGCTGGTCAAATTTCTATCCATCACAAGAGTGTGAAAAAATTGCTCAGTTGTAAACCAACGGCATGAGGTCACAACAATCATTTTTAAATATATGGCTCATAAATGCGTATACAGAACAAGAGGAAAACGGTCAAGTAAATAAAATTGCAACACTGATTACATTTTCATTGTTTTATCCAGGTTATTTGAATTTCAATAAAAACAAAGTCGTTCCCTGGTTTAAAGGTGCATATTCTGCTTCTGGAGCTCCAATTCACTTTAAGGAATATGGAAAGTGAGCTGAGCCATCTTCTAATTGACGATGAGGAGAGCCCAATTCAAACCAAACCAATGTGGGGGGAGGGTAAGAGGAATGCATCATTCAATAACAGGACTTTCATAATTATGAACTTATACATCTGGAAAAGCACAAGACAGCAATGATCTGCCCCTCTTTCTCCAGATCAGACTTCACCCGGAACCACTCCAGGTGGAAAATATACAGAACTTGACTAAGTACACGCCTGCAATGATGGAAACAAAACATTTATATGAAAATAGCAGGAATAAGAGATTTAATACATTCTTTTTCCTCAAAACATCATTTCTATTCCAGTTTTGCCATAATATTTGTAGGCACCTAGCAACAACTTTCTTGAAGTAACAGCAACAGCTTATACAACTACAGCAGACATGGATATTGCAACATGGATACAAATGTGGAGAATGTACACAGGCATTTTAATTGAACACCAGATACACTTCCTTTTTGATTTTTTTTAATATATAGGGCTATGTAATTGTCATACATATTAAACCCAATTGCAGCTACTCTTTAATTGGAAACATCCAATATACCGAATGAATGCCTACTGAAATTTTGTCCTGAATGCTGAAACAGAAGCAAAGACTACATTTTACCATTTGGTGTGGCAGGTGCAAGGGAAGGGATAATGGGAAGAGAAAACAATTTGGTAAATAGCATGTACTGAAACAGCAGATGCCATAGACATTACAATGGAACATGGCTGAACAGGTAAGACACAGACTCTCCATTGTGAGTTCTTCGAATCGCTTCAGCAAGGATCATTGAGATATCAATAACCTGTATTTTAGAACAGTGTTTCATTTTATCCTCCTGAGGTATTGTATTGGTGACGACCACTGCATCAAAACAGGCATTGTTGATGGGAGAGATAGCAGGACCGGAGAAGATTCCGTGCGTGAGGATGGCATAGACTCTGGTGGCTCCAGCAGACAGCAGCTTGTCTGCAGCATGGCAGATTGTGCCACAAGTATCTGCCATATCATCAACAAGAATGGCTACTCGGTCCTTCACATCACCAACTAGAACCATTCGGTCAACTTCATTGGCTTTTTTACGCTCCTTATGAATCAATGCAAAATCTACATTCAGTCGATCTGCAATGGACGTTACTCTTTTGGCTCCGCCAGCATCAGGTGACACAATAATGCCGTTTTTCCATTCTTGAATATTCTCCCTAATCCACTTAAGTACTGCTGGTTCAGCATACAAGTTATCCACTGGGATATCAAAGAAACCCTGTATCTGAGATGCATGCAGATCCATAGTAATGATGTGATCTGCCCCAGCCACAGACAGCATGTTAGCAACCAATTTTGCTGAAATTGGAGCTCGACTCTTGTCCTTCTTGTCTTGCCTGGCGTAAGGAAAGCATGGTATGACTGCAGTAACACGGCAGGCTGAGGCAATCTTGCAGGCATTAATCATGATGAGCAACTCCATCAAATTATCATTGATTTCTCCACAACCACTCTGTACAATGTAAACATCTTCACCTCGAACGCTTTCGCCAATCTCCACACAAGTCTCCTGATTACTAAATTTCTTCGTGACCACCTTGCCGAGCTCGAGCCCCAGGCGATCGGCGATCTTCTGCGATAAATCCTGGTGAGAGCTGCCGCTGAAAATCTTGATATTGGGCATGCTTCCGATTTTCCTGAC